>NW_027456899.1:125000-251326 GCF_040206685.1 Ascaphus truei
CTGCTTCGTTACCATAGCACATAGCCGCAAAGGTAAGGAATGAGTCTTTATTGATGTGTGTGTTTTATTCATACTGTACATGTGCAGAGGGTCTCCGGAGCAGAAATGTTTTGGTTTTAGGTCCAAGGACCCCCTGCTCCCCGAGATACAGGCCCCTTTAGGGGGTGCCGGTATCCCTCTGCTTGGTTTACAGGCCGCGGTCACGTGATCGGGACTTTTAAATGCAAAGGGATACCGGCACCTCATAAAGGGGCCTGTATCTCGGGAAGCAGGGGGTCCCCGGACCTGAAACCAACACGGTTCAGCTCCGGAGACCCCCTGCACATCTACACTATGAATAAAAATGTATTTCAAATGTATTTATTTATATTCATTTATTTATTTAGATTTATTTATTTATTTTTGGGCGGCTGCTGTGTGTGAGATTTTTTTATTGTGGGCAGCGGGGGTGGGTGAAGGGGGTATTAGCCCCAACGGTGGTTGTTTAGGGCTTGCGGGGGGTAGCGGGAGGGGTTAACCACTTCATGACCGTTGCGGTATTAACTGCTACAGTCGTGAAGGGGTTAAATGCACCCGCAACCCACCCGCAACCCCCCCGCAAGTCCTAAACTCACACCAAGGGCCAAATACCCCCTTCACCCACCCCCACTACCCACAATAAAGCGGGCACGGTGGGTTAACCCCTTCATTGCCTTAGCGGCTATACGCTATGGTAATGAAGCAGCATTTCTGTATTTTTAATAATATTGTGCAGGAGCAGGGGGTCCCCTGAGCATTAATTTCTGGCTTTGGGAACCCCCTGCTCACTGTACAATATTATTAAAATACAGAAATGCTGCTTCGTTACCGTAGCACATAGCCGCTAAGGTAAGGAATGAGTTTTTATTTATATATGTGTTTTATTTATACTGTAGATGTGCAGAGGGTCTCCGGAGCAGAACCGCTGTGGTTTTAGGTCCGGGGACCCCCTGCTCCCCGAGATACAGGCCCCTTTAGGGGGTGCCGGTATCCCTCTGCTTTGTTTACATGCCGCGGTCACGTGATTGGGACCTTTAAATGCAGAGGGATACCGGCACCTCATAAAGGGGCCTGTATCTCGGGGAGCAGGGGGTCCCCGGACCTGAAACCAACGCAGTTCAGCTCCGGAGACCCCCTTGCACATCTACACTATGAATAAAAATGTATTTGAAATAATTTTTAATGTGCCGATGTTTGCGCAGAGAGAGCAGCGGATCTCTCTCTGCTGCAAACACATCTCGCCCCCGCCGGCCCATAGTATCATTGATGTGCATATACAGTACTGTATGTTAGGGGTTATAGGGGTTGTTGTTATACAGTATATATATACTGTACTGTATATATATATATATATATACTGCATTACAATTCATGAATTTATGCCATCTGGCGGACACGCGAAGCATTGCAGCCTATTAAATCCTGAACCATTATAAATTAACACATCAGCCGCGCGTCAGCCGGGCATGACCCCTGGCTTGGAACGCGGCATGCTCCGGGTGAACAGTGTCGCATTCCAGGTACCTGCCAGGGACAAGCCGGTGATTTGTTAGAATAACGTCTGCCGCAGCAGTAATGCACAAAGTTTCGGGAAAAATCCCTTCTTTGGATGCATAATCGTACAGCTCCGGAAGGAATTTCCTCCGAAACGTTGTGCATTATATCTGCATCATTAAGACTTTAAATGTCTATTTGACTTTTGTCACCGAGTTTTTGAGCACCGCAGGATACTGTTCTGTATTTAAGTCTAAGGGGCGATATATGCTGGGATTCTCACTTTCCTGCTAGAGCCCCAACCCCCATCATCTTTGGCTCCTTTGAAGTGACTGACCTGCTGCATTCTTCCTTTGCTCGGCCATTGTGTAGATTTCCTACAGGTGTTTAGGCTGATCATTACTTAGCGGGGCTGTCAGCGAGTGATACCACGAGAGATCTTGGCCCTGCACCCCTAAACAAGACAAAGTCTCATCACATCCATGCGTATGTACAGCTCATAACAGTCTGGAAGATGCATGCCGTGGAATGTCCCTTTTACTAGGACATTGGCAGGCTGTATTTCACAGCTTCTCGTGAGGCCAATATCCCTGATAACCATTACTAGGTGCTACTTTTATTCGAAAAGCATCACCTGGGTGATTTAAATGTCACCAAGTATATTTCACACTAAAAAAAAAAGGACTTGCATTTATGCTATAATAAGGCTGCTGGCTACTGACTCAATGCTGGCTCCTCCTACACCACATCACATGGAGAAACGCGTAGGAGACAGCATTGAGTCAGTAGTGTGTGAAGTGGACACAGAGGAAGTCATAAGTGGTGAGCGGAAAATCTTGACATTTGCAGCAAAGTAAGCTGATCAGCCTGCTACCCTGCTACCCTTCCAAGCTGCAATACAGCGACTCTGGAGGTGAACCGGAGGAGAAAATTGGAAGACGCCCAGGACGGTCCCATCTGACGGCGCACACCAAGGTGATCCACGGCCCCCGCCTACTCACAGAGTCCCAGCAGTGTGAGCGCCCGGTCCAGCTATGTGGCAGGACGGTCCAGGCGTTATCCCCAGAGAGGAAGGAGCTGACAGCCAGCAGCATTTAAGGCTACCACCTTTCTCACAGGCAACTCTGACCTTTACACACTTTTACCAGTTCAGCTATATGATATTTAGCAATATCACTTTTAACAATTTTTTATGTATTTAATGTATGTTTTTGCATTAGTAGTGCACCATATATGTATATTTTAATTACTATTGACCACTCACTTTGAAGGTGAATATAAAGTTGATTCCATTTTTCCATTGCGCCTCCACTTAAAGCTGCAGTTCAGTCTATATCCTGCATGTGTGTTTTTTTTAATAAATCAGTTCTGTAGTAAGAAATAATACTTTTAGCATTTTCTGTTTTAAAAAAAACAACTTTGAAAGACCAATTTTCTTGTATTCTATTTTAACAGCCATTTGCTAAGGCACTGCCCCTTCATGTCCTGTCACAAACCCAGGCACACCCCTTTGTCAGCACTGCCCTCCCTCTCTCTAAACGTGCACTAGCATCTGGTCACATGATCTTCCTCATAGTACATTCAAGGAAGCTGGAGAAAAGGGATCAGCCATGCATAGCAGCTCGGATAGGCGATTTCAAACTTATTACAGTGTTTATTCCATTCATTGCACGTGTATATAATGTAAAATTGTAATAATTCCATTTATAGCAAACGTGTATATGTGAATATTATTTAGATGTATATGTATGTTACTGAAATGTGGAGTGAGTGTGTAAGTAAATACACACAATACACTTCCACTGCATATATATATATATATATATATATATTATATATATTATATATTATATATGTATGTATATGTGAAGTTATGTGAGTAAAAAAGTGACAAAAACCCTCCATAGCAAGGCAAATAGCAAATGGAAATATTACTGTATGCTCATTTGTATGTATATATATATTTATATACACACACACTTCAAATACGGATAGTGATTCACGTAAATGATATATATATTCACTTTCTGGGAGTATAAGAGTGACTGTCCTGTTGTTCCTTTTTTTGTATCCATCATTGAATGGTATGCACCCTCTCTTTACGTTTATTTTATACTAGCTGAGAGACCCGGCGTTGCCCGGGATGTAATGTTCCCGCTCCTCTCTCTCTCCTCACCCCTCCCCCTCTCTCTGTTTGTCCCCCATTCACATCAATCCAGTTCCCCCCCTCCCTCCTTTACAGCTTCATGCAGTGTGTGTGCGTCAGTCATTGTGTGTGCGTCAGTCAGTCAGTGTGTGTGCGCGCGCGTCAGTGAGTCTGACGCAGAAACACAAACACACACACAGACTGACGCACACACACACACAGTCAGTGTGTGCGTGTGCCTCAGTCAGTCAGTGTGTGCGTGCGGCAGTCAGTCAGTCATTCAGTCAGTGTGTGGGTGTGGGGGTGTGCGCGCGTGCGCGTCAGTAAGTGTGTGTGTGTCAGTCAGTGTGTGTGTGTGTGTCAGTCAGTGTGTGTCAGTCAGTGTGTGTGTGTGTGTGTGTGTCAGTGTGTGTGTGTGTGTGTGTGTGTGTGTGTGTGTGTGTGTGTGTGTGTGTGTGTCAGTGTGTGTGTGTCAGTGTGTGTGTGTGTACCATTCATTGTGTGTGTGCGCGCGTCAGTCTGTGTGTGTGTGCGCGTGGGTGTGGGGGTGTGCGCGCGTGCGTCAGTCAGTGTGTGTGTGTGTGTCAGTCAGTGTGTGTGTGTGTCAGTGTGTGTGTGTGTGTGTGTCAGTGTGTGTGTGTGTGTGTTTGTTTGTGTCAGTGTGTGTGTGTGTGTGTGTGTGTGTGTGTGTCAGTGTGTGTGTGTGTGTGTGTGTGTGCAGCAGTCAGTGTGTGTGTGTGCAGCAGTCAGTGGGTGTGTGTGCAGCAGTCAGTGTGTGTGTGTGTGTGTGTGTGCGCGCGTCAGTCTGTGTATGTGTGCGTGTGGCTGTGAGGGGTTGTGTGCATGCGGCTGTGAGGGGTTGTGTGTGTGCGTCAGTATGTATGTGTGTGTGTCAGTCAGTGCGTCAATCAGTCAGTGTGTGTGTGTGTGTGCGTGCATCAGTCAGTCAGTGTGTGCGTGCATCAGTGTGTGTGCGTGCGTCAGTCAGGGTGTGTGCGTGCGTCAGTCAGGGTGTGTGCGTGCGTCAGCCAGGGTGTGTGCGTGCGGCTGTCAGTGTGTGTACGTGTGGCTGTCAGGGTTTGTGTGCGTGCGCCAGTCAGGGTTTGTGTGCGTGCGCCAGTCAGGGTTTGTGTGCGTGCGCCAGTCAGGGTGTGTGTGCGTGCGTCAGTCAGGGTGTGTGCGTGCGTCAGTCAGGGTCTGTGCGTGCGTCACTCAGGGTGTGTGCGTGCGTCCGTCAGGGTGTGTGCGTGCGTCAGTCAGGGTGTGTGCGTGCGTCAGTCAGGGTGTGTGAGTGCGTCAGTCAGGGTGTGTGCGTGCGTCAGTCAAAGGGCAGGCGTGGGGGGGGGGGTGAAGGGCAGGGGTAGGGGGGGTGAAGGGCAGGGGTAGGGGTGGGTGAAGGTCAGGGTTAGGGGGGGTGAAGAGCAGGGGTAGTAGGGGGGGTGAAGGGCAGGGGTAGAGGGGGGTGAAGGGCAGGGGTGGTGAAGGGCAGGGGTAGGGGGGGTGAAGGGCAGGGGTAGGGTGGGGTGAAAGTGAGGCACAAATTGTTGGCAGGAGTAAAATGTCCCTACACACACACACACACACACACAACGGGAGTGAGAGGTGGTGGAGAGTGGGACTGGCGCAGATCCGAGGCTGCTTGGCCCCCCAGCGGCTGGGGAGTTGGCGGCCGGGGGGTAAGGGAGCGGGCGGGGGGGGGTAAGGGAGCAGGCGGGGGGGTAAGGGAGCGGGCGGGGGGGGGGGAAGGGAGCGGCGAGGGGGTAAGGGAGCTTTGGCGGCTGGGGTAGGAGGGCCGCGCTTACCCCCTTTGTGAGTGTTTGTATGATATAGATATATATGCACACGCACGCATATACATGCGCACGCGCACACATACACGTGCACACGCACACATACATGCACACACGTATACATGCGCACATACACACATACATGCGCTCACGCACACATACATGCGCACACGCACACAAACATGCGCACACGCACACATAAACATGCACACACGTACACATAAACATGCACACACGTATACATGCGCACATAAACATGCGCAAACGCACATATATACACACACAAACATGCACACACGTATACATGCGTACACGCACATATACATGCGCACACGCACACATATGCACACGCACACAAACATGCGCACACGCACACATAAACATGCGCACACGCAAACATATACACTGTGTGCGCATGTTTATGTGCGTATATATTTATGGTATTGCTTGACCTGAGGAAGAGGAAAACTCTTGAAAGCTTGTCCCATGGCACAATGTGTCAGAACTTCTTGCCAACAAAATTGCTTTTATACAGAGCTCCTCCGGTCTCTCTCCTCCAAGCCCTTTAATTAGAAGCATTTCCCCACTTAACCCCACTTTCATTTTTGTGCCGAACCACACTGAGAAGTAACGTACTGAGCAAAGCTTCTGTAAAGAACTGGTATTCATCAAGGGTATCTACAGAGTCCAAAGGAGTACTGAATCCCACTAAGGAGGTCTCCTACAGAACTTCATCGTCCCAGTCGTCCTCTTCCTCCTCCTCCTCTTGCCCGAGGTTCTCCTGCATGGCCTGACCTAACCCGTTTCCTTCCTCCTCATCACTCGGAGTTTCCTCTTGGAAAGCAGAGAGCATGTTCAGCATGTTTACAGCCCGTCACCAAGGGAGACTTGCAGCTCCTCCGTCACACACACACACACACACACACACACACACACACACACACACACACACACACACACACACACACACACACACACACACACACACACACACACACACACACACATGACTTAATGCAACACAACACTATGCATACACATGAAGGCACATATATTGTGTTAAGCTCAACTCAGACCAATGTTTTGCACACACACACAGATGAAATGCCATCCTTCACAATGGTTTATTCGTGCAGTAACAGACACACATTTTGTATACACAAATCCCAAACTCCATCTCCTGGAAAGAATGGCACATACGTGTTACAAATATTGCTGCAGCTACACAAATGCAATTCCGATATATTTATTTCGCAGAATTTTTTTAAATGATAGTTTATTCCCTGTGAATATTTTATGTGTTAAAATCGAGACATGGTCTTTTTGTGATGCTCACGTAACACTTGTTTTAATATGACCATGTATTCTTTCTATGCGAGTGCTGTAGGGGTGTTAAACTATTTACATAAGCAACAGAAAAACACACTACCATTGTACTGTATATCCTTTGAACCCTTCTTTGTTTTCCCTTTAATGCTACATACAGTACAACCCTACAAATCGATCCCTAGCCATGTCTTATTAATATGCTTCTTTTAACATGCAGGATAAAGCCTGCAATTCTCTATTGTAATGCAACATTTAATATCTTTTTGTTCCAAATAGATTATTTTTGTTAGGAGTTACATACAGTGTTTAAAAATAAGAAGTCTGTTGACAAAGGCAAGTTAAAATCCTGAATCCCAATGTGAAGATTAGCTAGTCTTTCCCAGACTACAAGCTTAATGCTCTATCGTTATCTTCCCAATAATTGATGGCTTTATTATTAAAGTGTGCTTAGGACCGAGGACAGAGGATTCTGGGATGTCACGGCTGTGCTTTTTTCCTAATGTTGCAAATATATTACCATCTCGGAACATTCCTGGTATACCAGTCGGTCTCAGTACACCCAGAGCCTGTCTGCCTTCCTGAGAAAGGAGTGAGCCAGAGGTTCTTACCGTTTTCCTCAGTCTCAGTCTTTGGGTCCTGCAAGGATGGCCGCTGGTCAGGCTGCTCACGGCTTGCACACACCTGTCTCAGCCCAAGGAAGAGAAGCAGAATCGAAGGTACAATGAGGGAAACAACAGCGTCGACTGATGGCGGTCGGTTTGGAAGCTCCATCAGATTGCTGAGTCCTATTATACACACTTTCCGGTCATGCAGCCTACAAGACAAGCAGCAGATCATAAGACAGACATGGTGCATAGAGCCTCACAAAAAATACTGCTAAGAAGCTTCTATCAAATTCCCCACATTATCATGAATTACGGCTCATTGGTACAAACCCCAGCACGAGTGGCGACTCATCACATACATCACAAATATCACCATTAGTGATGGCTCAACGCATACAATAGAAGCATTAATGCAGCATACCCCCTATATTGAGAATCTTTTCTTTGTCCGAAATCTGAACCAACGTGCCCACTGGTGCGGATCCATACTGTTCTTAGCTCCTGGGACCACCTGGTACCCGTGATACTTACCTTTTTATGTGCCAGTAAAATTAAAGCTAACCGACTCGTCCAATAGGAAGCCGCTGTGTCCTGCCCTGATGACATTGAGGATTCCTATTTGGTCTGAAGGAGTGAGCCTTGGATGGCAGCCATGTGGATTACACAAAATGGTCCAAACATACAGGTACAAAAATGGGAAATATCTCAGGAACCCAGGGGTTAGGGTTCAGTTACAGCAGGGGTGTCCACCTCCAGTACTACAGGGCCACCAACAGGTTAGGTTTCCAAGATATCCCTGCTTCAGCACAGGTGGCTCAGTCATAATGACTAAGACACCTGTAAAGAGCAGGGATATCCTGAAAACCTAACCTGGTGGTGGCCCTTGAGTTTAGGAAAATGGATGCCTTGAGAAAGCTCTTTTTTAAGTGCGAAACGCGTTGGTGGGGCAACACCACTGCTCATTTCTGTCCCATGACCAATAAATAACTTTTTTAATGGAAAACACACTTTCCCTTTCATAATAGTTATTTTTTTCAATTTTGGATAATTTCAGTAGTGCTCTGTTACTCCTTCCAAATAATCTTATCCCGGTGGCCCTTGAGGACAAGAATTGCACACCACCTCCACCGTCCCCTACCCCCAAGCTACAGGGACCCTCCAGTTTCAGAGTTTGTTAAAAAAAAAAAAAAACAGCAGAAAAACAAGGTTAAGTAGTGGGGATTGTTGCCTTAAGATGGGCGACAGGTCATAATTTGCAAGAGAATCTTCAGTACACATCACAGCGACACGATCAATGCACACATGTACCCTCCATATATGAAGTTCTGAAACGGTCAGCTTTACTTGCCCCAGGAAGCAGTCTGTATCATTCACCCACTGATTGACAAACTGTGCAGTGATGGGCTCGGAGCTGTGAGGGAAGCGAATTTGTTCCAAGGTGTTCAGGAGCAGAGCTGGGTTATAATACAGAGATGCAATGACCACCTGCAGGCTCATGGTCCGCAGTTGACTGGACTTAACGCCTCGTGTTAGTCTCTCCAGCACGGCCTCCACGAAGAGCGGGATACACTAAAGAAAAAGACACGGCCACTCACTAAATGCATTAAAGACTTCCAGGGTAGCAGCGGAACAGAGAGCCCAAAGAGCTATTTGAATGCAAAGATTAGGAATGTCTTCTGGTATATGTGACCCATCTATTATCATTATCAGTGTATAAAGCGCCAACATATTCCACAGCGCGGTACAATGGGGGAACAGGATGATATCAATGACAAACAGAATAACATACCAAATACGGACAAAAAAAGCACAAAGAAATACAAAAAGGTAATGAGCGCCCTGTTCCTCAGAGCTTAGAATCTAAATGTTGAAAGCCAAATGTGGGAATAAATGAAATATTACCCAGCCATATACACACCTGCTCTCGCCCACGCCTCTCTGCCACCTCTTCCCCTGCTAATTGTGTTAATACTGACTAACCTTTAAAACTCGCCTCACAAATCAAGCACCCCAAGAGCCTGCACTCACGGCTACTGTCCCACACCCACAGTCACTCCTACCAACCATTGAATCCAAGCACTGCCATCTACAGCACTTATTTCCTCATCTGCTATCTCTGCAAGTCTGCCAACATCACATTTAGATTGTAAGCTCTTCAGGCAGGGATTTACTTTCCTATTGTCTGATTTTGCTGCACTTATTGTATTATTATAATTCCCTGTACTGTATTCTTTGTGCCGAGTACACTTGTAGCGCTATATAAACAAAGATATACATACAATTATATTACATATATCACAAAGGTTTGGTCCTGAAGAACTTTAAAGTGAACTAATGCCAGTGACATGTTCAATGGGTTACATCTAGATGATTGATGCTTTTTTACCCAAATATGACACCTTTAAGTATTTTTAAATACTGCTTCAGTTAGTGTGTAAACTTGGTGATCTGACACCTGGGAAAGGTGTGATTTCTTCTGGCTGCTCCCTTTTTTCTCGTGGCCATGTGCAGCAATTGCTAGCACAGCCAAAGCCCTCTTCTATCTCCCTAGCCTTATAACGTACGTATGCATGTCTTTATTTGTATAGCGCCATCCATGTACATACAGTAGCGCTTTACAGCAGCAATACAAATAGCATAATTGGATACATAAGAATATAATATGACATTAGGAAAGGAGTCCCTGCTCCGAAGAGCTTACAATTTAACTGGCAAGTAGGAAGAACCTGCAGACACAGTAGGAGTGTGTTGTGGTAAGTACGACTGCAAGGAGGGATTGTAAATGTATATGAGATGTATAGTACTAGCCAAGGGAGCTACCCAAATACTTCATTAAGGGGGCCTGTATGAAGATAGGCATTAAAGGTGGAGAGAGCCAGAGAGAGACAGTGTGGTATTGAGGGGAAGGGAATTCCAGTACACACACACACACACACACACACACACTACTGTAATGCGGTGGGTAAAACACAAAATAACAGGTGCATTACTCCACAACCCAGAATCCTTATTTATAAAGGACTAGGATTTGACATGTTCCATAATTATAGAGAATACATGGGCAAATAACAGTTACAAGCACATATCTTCTACGAAAAGGTTTTAGATTCATGCCTGCTGTACAATTTATTCACCAATCTGATCAAAGTAGAAAGAAACCAAAAAATCTTTCAGTACACACACGCAATAAAATCACAGTAAAATATGTATATACTGTATCTACCAAACATATAATAGAGTCACTGCATGTTAAAATAATTAGTTTATTTTGATATCCAGGGCAAGTTTGAAATCTTTACGCTTCTAACAGAGAGAGCAAACTTTGAATGCAGATGGAAAAAACGGCATGCGAAAAATGTCTAGAAATAGTACGTAATTAACAGCTCTGGATAACAAACCTAACCATGAGAAATGGGGGAAGAGCAGATGGGGGGGGGGGGGGGGAATGAAAAAAAATGAGACACAGAGAGAGACAGAGAGTGACGAGAGAGACAGAGACGAGACAGAGATACAGAGAGAGAGATACAGAGAGAGAGAGAGAGAGAGATAGATACAGAGAGAAACAGAGAGAGAGAGCGATCGAAAAACACAGACAGAGCGAGACAGAGAAACACAGAGAGAGAGAGAAACACACAGAGAGAGAAGAGACAGACAGAGAGAGACAGGCAGACACAGAGAGAGACAGAGATAGACAGACAGACAGAGACAGAGAGAGAGAGAGAAAGAGAGAAAGACACACACACGGCTAGGGTTAGTGTTTAATTGTAATATAGGGCCTCATGCACTAAGCGCAAAAAAAATCTCTTCAGCAAGTGTTGCCGATAGGCATGATTTTGGCGATTTGCCCTCGCCGTATTCCGTAAGGGCCGAATCCATGCCGATCCCTGCCGAATCTCCGCAAAAGCAAAACGCCGATGAGCCGGTGACAAAAAATCCTGACTCCCGATATCCTTCCGATAGGCCGTTTCTGCGGATATGTGTTTGCAGCAGAGAGAGACCCGCCGCGCTCTCTGAGCAAACATCGGCAAAATAAAAACATATCAAAATAACTTTGACTCATGGTGTACATGTGCAGGGGGTCTCCGGAGCTGAACTGCATTGGTTTCAGGTCCGGGGAACCCCTGCTTCCCGAGATGCAGGCCCCTTTATGAGGTGCCGGTTTCCCTCTGCATTTAAATGTCCCGATCACGTGACCATGGAATGTAAACAAAGCAGAGGGATACCGGCACCCCATAAAGGGGCCTGTATCTTGGGAAGCAGGGGGTCCCCGGACCTGAAACCAAAGCGGTTCAGCTCCGGAGACCCTCTGCACATCTACACTATGAGTAAAACCCATATATAAATAAACAATCATTCCTTACCTTTGCGGCTATGTGCTATGGTAACGAAGCAGCATGAATGTATTTTTAATAATAGTGTACTGTGAGCAGGGGGTCCCCTGAGCTGAACCGCATTGCTTTGTGGACCAGGGACCCCCTGCTTCCTGAGTTACAGGCCCCGGTACGTGTTATCGGGTGGCAGTGTCGCCGCCATCTTTATAGCATCCCATTCGCGGCGTGCCCGCTATAAATATGGCTGCGACACTGTAACCGATGCCCCAAACCGGGGCTTGTAACTCGGGTAGCAGGGGGTCTCTGAGCCACAAAGCAATGCGGTTCATCTCAGGAGCCCCCCTGCTTCCGCACAATATTATTAAAATACATAAATGCTGCTTCATTACCATAGCGGATATCCGCTAAGGCAATGAAGGGGTTAAGACAGAGTAGCATGTTTATTGGGGACATTTGCCCCCAATAAACATTGCAATAAACAACATACACACCCTGTGTATTTAAAATACATAAACACCAATCAATACATTAAATACATATAGCACTCACCCATTTCCGGCTGCCACGACGAAGGCCATCCTCATCTTCATCCTAGCCATGCCGCCTCCGCTGCTGCAAAACATACACAAGAATAAAAACATCCAATGTAATATCCCCTAACCCCTTAATCATCATAGCGGTTATTAACCGCTACAGTCATTAAGGGGTTAACCCACCCTCACCCACCACTCGGGAGGCCTAAATACCCTCCCACACTAACCCCCCACCCGTGAGGCCTAACCACCCTCACCCACTACCCACAAGGGAGGCCTACCCACATACCCTTGGGGCCAATAACCCCTCCCCCCACCCCCGGTACCCACAATAAAAACAATACACTGCCCCACAATAAGCATCATTCTATTTATTAAATACATTATCCACCCCTTGTGCCCCCCTCATAAATACATGATATATTCTTTTACATACAGGGTTCATACCCCAGCCCCACGCTAGACCCCGGCGGGCTGGCGGGTCACCTGACAGACCTACAGGGTACCAGCAACTTGTTTCACACAGGTTCTGGAGGCCTGTTGGTGGGTCCCGCCAAGCACCATGGCCCCCAGGTGGTCTCCTTGGGTCACCGTGGGCCACAATTGGGACCCCACGGTAGGCCAGCGGATGTCTGGGAGCCCCGGGTCAGACCCACAGGTGTCTGCAGGGCCTCGGGCAGTTCTCACTGGGGTCTGGGGAACTCACGAGTGCTCACTACGGGTCCGCGGTGCCCCCACGGATGTGGGACCACCGGTTCTTCCCCGCAGACTACGGGTCCGCGGTGCCCCCACAGACATTCAATACATACATCCCCCCCCCCAACACCTACAGTACAATAATGTGCAAAATAACTATTATCCAGATAGGGGAAGTCTATCCCTACTCTGATTGGGTCTAGTACCATGTGACAGGCTTTCAATGACGTCACATCCGTTCTCCCCCAAGCCTCTGTCACATGGTATACTAGAGCCAATCAGAGTTGGTATGGAGTTCCCACGCTCTGATTGGCTACCGTACCATGTGAGGCCGGCCATGTTTCTTTTCATGACGTCATCTGAAAGGCAATTGAAGCAAAGCCATTCTGATTGGCTGTGCTTTCATTGCCTTTAAGTGACGTCATTTTTTTTTTCTCGGCCAAAACACATGGTTTTCACAGCCCAATCAGGGCCGTGGGAACCATGACGAAAATGTGACGTCATAGGCCTTTAAAAGCCTATGTCATCTCATTTTGAAGGCAGACGCCGAGGAGGAAGGACGTGGCCGAAGAAGACAAGAAGACCCCGGAAGAGAGCCGCAGATAAAAGAAAGAAGAATACAGATGAAGATGGATTACAAATAGAAGACCCGTGGATTGTTTTGGATTTTTATTTCAATGTGTTGCAGGGTAAATGCAACTACACACGCAGGTTCTTTGGATAAGGCTTATTTATTTAGCCTTAATTTATACAGCACACAAAACAAAAATAGCTTTTCATCAGCAAACAAAAGAAAAAATTATTTTTCTTCAGCAGACAAAACAGGTTCTCTTTATCAGACAGAGTAAAAATAAGGCAACTACTCTTTTCTATGCAGGAGACAGACAGTTCATAAACCATGTACTTTGCTAACAGACCTTGTATCAAGCTGTTCTCTCTCCAGAGTTTTAGGGGATTTTCCTGTTTCAGATAGCATACAACAGACAGACCTTCTATCAGTAATCTCCTCTCTCCTGAACAGCTAGGCCACATGTGTCTACAGCCTGGGGTTTTTAACACACCTTGATTAGGCAGCTGGGATCCAACTAATTGTTCTGAGGTTCCCAGCTGAAGTTAACCTAATCACTGCTGCACTGCAGACTAAACATAGGTCTGCCAGGCATATAGCTGGTGGCTTTTATTTACCCTGTCACACAATGTTTATTATTTTATGGTTTTTTATTTTATGGGTTCCTGTGCGTGGTGGATTGGTTCAAGAGTAAGCTGTTCAACGGGAGTCGGTGAGTGAGTCAAGTAATGGTAAGTAAACTAAAGAAATGTATTTTATTTAACTTGTTCTTTTTTTTGAAGCTTTTTTACATGTGTATTTATTTATTTTTGGTATATCATTTCTTGCCACTGTATGTATGTATGTCTAGATCGATATATGCAAACAGGGTAAGAAATGATGTTGTTTTAAAAGCTTGATTTGCTGTGTTTTAAATTATTTTGGCTATGCTGCTATGCATAAATCTGTGTATCATGTATTTTAAAATTAGATAGATGTAATTTTTGCTATTGTATGGTGTACTTTAGGTCAGGGTGAGGCTTGCTTTTGTATATTGTATTCTTTTTGGTACTTATATTTTATCAGAGGATAACTTGTTCTGTTCAACGATTGAATTAGTTAATTGTTTAATTGTTAGGGATGGAATGTAAATTGTTTAGGGATTTAATTAATGAATGCTAATTGATTTATGGTTACTGGATTGGTTTAAATAGTATACTTGTTTGGATGTATTGGTATTTTGTTTGGAATATGTTATTGTTAACATTCATTTGCAGAATGTATATGGTACATAGATTGTATGCATCATGTATACAATGTAAATGCAATGTTTTCAGTGGCATTTGTGGCTTTTGATTGGCATTTGAGGATTTTGATTGGAAGATCAGATTGGATTATTAAAGGAAATTGATTTTATTGTATTGTGTCTGTATGGAGAAGTGGTATTTGTAGTAGAGCATGTTTTTGATAACCCTTCTACATTTATTTGTATATTGGTTCATCATGTGTGTGTGTGTATATATATATATATATATATATATATATATATATATATATATATATATATATATATATATATATATATATATATATATATATATATATATAAAATAAAAAAATAAATAGATGATACCGTTCTGTGGCTAACGAAATGCTTTTATTTGTGCGAGCTTTCGAGATACACTGATCTCTTCTTCCGGCGATGTTACAATGAATGAAGCAAATAAAGGGAATACTTAAAAACAGTCTCTCTTGGAATGTTATCTGTGCTTGTCCTTCCCCGGGTGTAGATGAGATTTATGGCTAGAGGTGTTAAATGGTTCCTGAAAGAAAGTGATGTGTGTGTGTGTGTGTGTGTATCTGTGTGAATATAAATTAATGGAGAGCCCACAGTGTATACAGTGCTTTACAAAAGGGGTGTGTGGAGTGGGAGTTAATAAAAATGGTGTGGGTAGGTGTGGAAATGTGGGAGATAGTAGCATAACTAAAAGTGTGTGTGGATACTATGTGGTCCCTATTGGTGTATAGGGATGGAAAAACAAGGAGTATTGGTATGTGTAAGAGACAGCTGTGTGTGCATACATATATATATATATATATATATATATATATATATGTGTGTGTGTGTGTGTGTGTGTATACTGCACCGACACACTTTATTCGAGCAAATAGCCAATATGTACCTGGCAGATACCTGGAATGCGCCGCTCCTCACCTCTGACAAGCCCCGTTGCGTTTGCCTTCCCAGCCTGGGTTCATTCCTGGCTGACAGGCGGCTGATCTGTTAAATGATAATGATTAGGATTTAATAGGTTGCAGTGCTTCGCGTGTCTACCAGATGGCATAAATTCATGAATTGTAATGCAGTATATATATATATACTGTGCAGTATTGCAGCCAGCGGGAATAAAATTCTTCAATCCCTGCCTGGAAAATAACCCAATGCACTCGGGCAGAAAACAGTCACAAACCTCAATACACCCGGGTATACCCGAATTCGTGGGACTAGCCGAGCTCGAATAAAGTGTGTCGCAAGTGTATATATATATATATATATATATATATATATATATATATAGTTGCATGATGAAGCCACTGTACAAATGATTGGGTGAAGGGTGGGTATCGGGCCAGTGTGGCTTAACCCCTTAATTACCTTTGCGGTTATTATCCGATAAGGTGTTTAAGGGGTTAATTAATATCTGAATGTAATTGCAATGTATTGGCTATGTATTGGCTATGTATTTTGTGGGCAACGAAAGACAAGAATGTTGCTGGCGACGGGGGCTTCTTATTGATGAGGTCAGTAGTACTTTATTTATTTTAATATGCTAGTTAATGTGTTTAATAATGGGCAAATAATCTATTATCCCTATCTGGATAATAGTTATTTTGCACATTATTGTACTGTAGGTGTTGGGGGGGGGATGTATGTATTGAATGTATAGGCCAGGTTTATTTTTTTTACATTCAGGGTTGGTTCCTTGGTTCTGCGTGAGACCTCTGGAGACCACCTGCGGTATCCTCGGGTATCTCACGGGTATCAGGCTGGTGGTTCCACGGGTGACACCTGCGGGGATGAACCGGTGGTCCCACATCTGTGGGGGCACCGCGGACCCGTAGTCTGCGGGGAAGAACCAGTGGTCCCATATCCGTGGGGGCACCGCGGACCCGTAGTGTGCGGGGAAGAACCGGTGGTCCCACATCCGTGGGGGCACCGCGGACCCATAGTGAGCACTCGTGAGTTCCCCAGATCCCCGTGTGAACCACCCGAGGCCCCGCAGACACCTGTGGGTCTGACCCGGGGATCCCAGACATCCACGGGCCTACCGTGGGGACCCAATTGTGGCCCACGGTGACCCAATGAGACCACCTAGGGGCCATGGCACTTGGCGGACCCACCAACAGGCCTCCAGAACCTGTGTGAAACAAGTTGCTGGTACCCTGTAGGTCTGTCAGGTGACCCGCCAGCCCGCCGGGGACTCGCGTGGGGCTGGGGTATGAACCCTGTATGTAAAAGAATAAATCGTGTATTTATGGGGGGGCACAGGGGGTGGGTAATGTATTGAATAAATATAATGATGTTTAATGTGGGGCTGTGTATTGTTTTTATTGTGGGTACTGGGGGTGGGGGGAGGGGTTATTGGCCCCAAGGGTATGTGGGTAGGCCTCCCTTGTGGATAGTGGGTGAGGGTGGTTAGGCCTCAAAGGGTGGGGGGTTAGTGTGGGAGGGTATGTAGGCCTCCCGAGTGGTGGTTGAGGGTGGGTTAACCCCTTAATGACTGTAGCGGTTAATAACCGCTATGGTGATTAAGGGGTTCGGGGACATTACATTGGATGTTTTCATTCTTGTGTCTGTTTTGCAGCAGCGGAGGGGGCATGAACAGGATGAAGATGAGGATGGCCTTCATCGTGGCAGGCGGACATGGGTGAGTGCTATACGTACTGTATTTAATGTATTGATTGGTGTTTATGTATTTAAAATGGGCACATTCACTATTATCCATTTGTGGGTAATAGTAATTGTGCCCATTACTATACTGTATGTGTTAAGGGGGGGGTTATTTATTTATAAGTATGTATGTGTTTTGACATTAATTTTGGGGGGGGCACATAATTGGTACTGCAGGCCTGCGGGTAACACCCGAGGGCCCCTGCCGGCCTATAGTATCATTGATGTGCATATATGTGTATGTTAGGGGTTATAGGGGTTGTTGGGGTAATATATATATATATATATATATATATATATATATATATATACACAGTGTTCGACAATTATATACATTTACACGCCCGGGGCATGTGGATTTAACCTCCGGCTCTCTGAACAGTGCCTTCGCTCCTCCCCCGCCTCTCAGCAACTTTCCCTCCTCAGCGCTTCCACTCCTCCCCCTTCCGGCAGCCAGCCCCTTCCACGCCTGTCTGCCTCAGGCCCCTGCAGGGCCATCTGTCGCCCCTCCCCCCTCCCATCGGGCCATCCGCTCCCCCCCCCCACCCCAATCTCTCCCGGCCTCCGTGACCCCCCCTCACCCCAATCTCTCCTGGCCTCAGTGACCCCCCTCGCACCAATATCTCCCGGCCTCCGTGACCCCCCCTCACCCCAATCTCTCCTGGCCTCCGTGACCCCCCCCCCCGACACCCCAATCTCTCCCAGCCTCCGTGACCCCCCCTGACACCCCAATCTCCCCACTCACTCCCGATCTCACCTCCAATTCCGTGTCCCCGGCCTCCGTGACCCCGCGTGGCAGCTCGGATCAGCTTGTTGTGAGAAGATGGTCTCCTCCTTCACCATCTTCAGCCACTGAGCTGAGGCTGCCGCTGCCCTCATGTTGCGGCGTGTCTGACACCCGGTGACCAGCCGCATCACTAGCCCCCCCACTCCTCTCTCCCCTGTGTCCGGATCCCTCACTCCCACCCGGTGACCCGCAGTGACAGCCGCCGAGGCCGAGGGCGACATCCGGCCTGCCGCTTCCTCGGCTGTCACAGAGACCGGAGACCACAGCGATCCACGGTGAGTAGGGGGGGGGGAGGAGTGTGTGTGTGTGTGTAGGGGGGGGAGAGAGAGAGAGTGTGTGTGTGTGTAGGGGGGGAGAGAGTGTGTGTGTGTGTGTGTGTGTGTGTAGGGGGGAGAGAGAGTGTGTGTGTGTGTGTGTGTGTGTGTGTGTGTGTGTGTGTAGGGGGGGAGGGGGGAGAGAGAGACCACAAGTAGTCAGTCACCCACCCACCCAGTCACCCACCCACCCAGTCAGTCACCTACCTACCCACCCAGTCAGTCACCTACCTACCCAACCAGTCAGTCACCTACCTACCCAACACCCAGTCAGTCAGACACCTACCCACCCAACAAGTCAGTCACACAATACAAGTCAGTCACCCACCCACCCAACAAGTCAGTCACCCACCCACCCAACCCAACCACCCAAGTCAGTCACCCACCAAGTCAGTCACCCACCCAACAAGTCAGTCACCTACCTACCTACCCACCCACCCAAGTCAGTCACCTACCCACCCACCCAACAAGTCAGTCACCTACCCAGTTAGTCAGTCAGTCACCTACCCAGTCAGTCAGTCACCTACCCAGTCAGTCACCTACCCAGTCAGTCACCTACCCAGTCAGTCAGTCACCTACCCAGTCAGTCAGTCACCTACCCAGTCAGTCACTCACCTGCCCAGTCAGTCAGTCAGTCACCTGCCCAGTCAGTCACCTGCCCAGTCAGTCAGTCAGTCAGTCACCTACCAAGTCAGTCAGTCAGTCACCTACCCAGTCAGTCAGTCAGTCAGTCAGTCACCTACCCAGTCAGTCAGTCAGTCACCTGCCCAGTCAGTCAGTCACCTACCCAGTCAGTCAGTCAGTCACCTACCCAGTCAGTCAGTCAGTCAGTCACCTACCCAGTCAGTCAGTCACCTACCCAGTCAGTCAGTCACCTACCCAGTCTGTCAGTCAGTCAGTCAGTCACCTACCCAGTCTGTCAGTCAGTCAGTCACCTACCCAGTCAGTCAGTCAGTCAGTAACCTACCCAGTCAGTCAGTCACCTACCCAGTCAGTCAGTCAGTCACCTACCCAGTCTGTCAGTCAGTCAGTCACCTACCCAGTCAGTCAGTCAGTCAGTCACCTACCCAGTCTGTCAGTCAGTCAGTCAGTCAGTCAGTCACCTACCCAGTCTGTCAGTCAGTCACCTACCCAGTCAGTCACCTACCCAGTCAGTCAGTCACCTACCCAGTCAGTCAGTCAGTAACCTACCCAGTCAGTCAGTCACCTACCCAGTCAGTCAGTCAGTCACCTACCCAGTCTGTCAGTCAGTCAGTCAGTCACCTACCCAGTCTGTCAGTCAGTCAGTCAGTCAGTCAGTCACCTACCCAGTCTGTCAGTCAGTCAGTCAGTCACCTACCCAGTCAGTCACCTACCCAGTCAGTCACCTACCCAGTCAGTCAGTCACCTACCCAGTCAGTCAGTCACCTACCCAGTCAGTCAGTCACCTACCCAGTCAGTCAGTCACCTACCCAGTCAGTCAGTCACCTACCCAGTCAGTCAGTCAGTCAGTCAGTCACCTACCCAGTTAGTCAGTCAGTCAGTCAGTCACCTACCCAGTCAGTCAATCAGTCAGTTACCTACCCAGTTAGTCAGTCAGTCAGTCAGTCACCTACCCAGTCAGTCAGTCACCTACCCAGTCAGTCAGTCAGTCACCTACCCAGTCAGTCAGTCAGTCAGTCAGTCACCTACCCAGTCAGTCAGTCAGTCACCTACCCAGTCAGTCAGTCAGTCAGTCACCTGCCCAGTTATTCAGTCAGTCAGTCACCTACCCAGTCAGTCAATCAGTCAGTTACCTACCCAGTTAGTCAGTCAGTCAGTCAGTCACCTACCCAGTCAGTCAGTCAGTCACCTACCCAGTCAGTCAGACACCTACCCAGTCAGTCAGTCAGTCACCTACCCAGTCAGTCAGTCAGTCACCTACCCAGTCAGTCAGTCACCTACCCAGTCAGTCAGTCAGTCAGTCAGTCACCTACCCAGTCAGTCAGTCAGTCAGTCAGTCAGTCACCTACCCAGTCAGTCAGTCACCTACCCAGTCAGTCAGTCAGTCAGTCAGTCAGTCACCTACCCAGTCAGTCAGTCTCCCTCTCTCCCCCACTCTCTCCCTCTCCCCCACTCTCTCTCCCTCTCCCCCACTCTCTCTCCCTCTCCCCCACTCTCTCTCCCTCTCCCCCACGCTCTCTCCCTCTCCCCCACTCTCTCTCCCTCTCCCCCACTCTCTCTCCCTCTCTCCCTCCCCCCCACTCTCTCCCTCTCCCCCACTCTCTCCCTCTCCCCCCCACTCTCTCCCTCTCCCCCCACTCTCTCCCTCTCCCCCCCACTCTCTCCCTCTCCCCCCCCCCACTCTCTCCCTCTCCCCCCCACTCTCTCCCTCTCCCCCCCCACTCTCTCCCTCTCCCCCCCACTCTCTCCCTCCCCCCCCACTCTCTCCCTCTCCCCCCACACTCTCCCTCTCTCCCCCACACTCTCCCTCTCCCCCCCCTCTCTCTCCCTCTCCCCCCTCTCTCTCTCTCCCCCCCACTCTCTCTCACTCGCCCCCACACTCTGGATCTGGATATCTTATTTACCCTATATATCTTAACTGCCCTATACTACACCGAAATAACCTATAATGCTTTCTTCCAAATATGACTCAAGCTTCACACGGAAGACATCGGAAGACAGGTAGGGAACACATCCCCTCCAATGTATAACATTGCGGGAATGAGGGTACCTGGACATTGAGGGACTGCGGATCAGGCAAGATCACAGGCGGGATTGCTGCTTCAGATATTGTGAAGCGGGGACGTCCAGACACTGGTTATGGGGTTCAGGAAACTAGTGATTCACACCTGGCTTTTATTTCTAGATCCGACATATACACACACACGTAACAAGGACTAATTGTAGTTGGCGGGACGATTTGCCGAAAAAATAGCTTTTCGAGACTGCCGATCAGCTCCGATAAGCACCGAAAACAGGATCGGGGCTACTAGAATACAGCCGATTTAAAAAAGTGGCGAAAGGTGCTGAAAAGTGGCTTCTCGCCAGCCGCCTGCCGATAATTTTTTATCGGGTCAAAAAAATGCCGATTTTGGCAAATTCTCGGCGCTTACTGAATACCAAAAGCATTTTGTGGCGATAAAAAACTTTTCGGCGCTTTGTGCATAGAGCTCATAGTGTGAAAACTTTATCCGAAAAAATGAAGTATGGACAGCATGTCTCAGAGTGGGGTGGGCAATGAGCCTTAGCAGCACCCAGTTCCAAATTACCTGATCAATTCCTCGGCCTTTGCAGTGCAAGACAATGACCTCCAGGAGCTTTGCTGCGTGGCACTCGGCATCTTCCCCGGCTTCCCCTGTCAGTACCTGACACAAAAGGGGTGGAAATGAAGCACCACTAGGCTACACCTCTTCCTCACCCCCTTCAACCTCCCACTGCTGCCCTAAGCCCCTTCTTGCCTCACAACCAAAATGACAGTTCACCAGAGCCCCACCCCCTCACAAACACACACAGTCTCTGCCCTTACACCGCAATTGCAGGACCCTTCATGATCCAAGTATTGAGCCCTCCAAAAACAATGTCTAAGCAGACTGCTTGCAAAGCTTCACTGAATGGTGGAAAACATTACTTGTAAAATTCTCTGTTGCTCAGCCCCCACATGCAATCACAGGCTCCTAATTCCCACCATGCTCCCACCCAGTGTGTTCTCCTTTCCATTTGTCCAACTGACACACAGCTGCTCACCTTCTTACACATGGTGTAAATAATCTCCAGGTGTTTGGGGCTTGACAGCAGAGTCTCTATCTACTGTGATGTAATTGTGAAGAAGAGGCATCATATCTGAAGTGAATAAAAAGGAGGGTCAATGACACAGGCAGGACCACCACCTGCATCCTGGGCATCCCCACCCTGGGAATCTCTACCCTTGAGCTTATGCCTGCATCTAGGCATGTGCCACCCCGAGCACCCACTCCACCTGACCTACTCTTTGGACACACCCTCATTATGTTCTATTCCAGTCACACTCATCCAGGCAGAACGCCAGCCACCCTGACCCTCACCTTGTCCAAGGCACAGTCACCTCCCCCACAGTGTTACGGTATCCGGCACCCCCTCTCCCCAAGCCTTTTGCCTTTCACACTGGTGATGCGCTGATTGTCCTGGTTTACTCTGTGTGTTGCCTTGTAAATATGTCACACACAGCTGGCAAGTTGAGTTTTTCAAAGCATCTCTCACAAGTGGACAATTTAAAGGTACAATTCCCCCTCCCCCCAGCCCCAATCAAAAAGGTAACCATCACGAAATGAATCTCATTGTGATGCTTATAAAAGATGACAAACCTTATTTCTTAACTTTTCACAACTGGTTTTGATTTGATTTTTAATAGGCCCAAAGCCTACAGTAGTGTACACGCAGCAACCTCTGCCATTTATTCTAAGGCCGCCTCAATAGTAGGTGCGCGCTCGCGACCGAGCGCATTGTCTGTACTTTAAGAGATCCGTGGCCTGCAATGTTGCACTATGGTGGGCGTGCCCGTGATGTCACGTGAGCAGTTCGCCCTCATTGGCTGAACCGCACACATAACCTGGCCGTCGCGCTGCAAATTCAAACAAGTTTGTCTCGCCATGCATTGGCCGCCTCGGCGCTCACGTGCACGATCTATGGACACGCACATTGGCCTCCAGTTGTTTGTATTTGGCACTCGCGCCGTCTGATCCACTATGGACGCGGCCTAACTTGCTCCATCCCGCCATAAAGCACAGACCTGTTTTAAATGCCAACGTCTGAGGCTTCTCAACAAAACTATTATCCCGAGCCTCTCAGATAAGGGTCTTCGAAAAACCGTTGTTTCACAAAGCTAACTTCAGTCCTAGGCTCTTTTTTTTCTGGGAGTAAAAACACAGTTTAAAGATCAATGAAAGAAAGGGGGAAAAAAAGTAGTGAGGTCAAAACATGTATATCCTATTGTACAGTATAGACACACACACACCTTTACATTTAAGTTCACTAAACCCTTATTAAAAAAAACAAGGTAGGGTAAATTTATCTGCTGGTGAACCCTAGGACTACAGAGCTCCTCAGTCTATTAGATGCGGGTGTATACCTTAACGGATGTTATTGCATCACTGAGTCACCCTATGGTGAGAGGAACAGATTTCAAAAGGACCGAGCACGACGACAGAGACAGAGTTTGACAGGAGATAAAAAAAGGGGCCCACTCAATACACCCAATTTCCAATCTGTTGCAAAACATCAGATCTTATTTGTTCCTCGACAATTTTGAATTCCCTTACTGTAATACCCTCTCGCTTCACATTTCCTCTAAACCTGACTGAACTGTGTGCTCTAAAATAGGTTTACCTCATCCTTTACACACAGTATTTGAACGTTTCAGTAACCCCCCCCCCCTTTCTTCGTTCTCTCCTCCAAGTTCTAAATGTTGAGGTCCATGAGTCTATCCTGATACGTTTTATGTAGACCAGTGGTGCTCAACTCCAGTCCTCAAGCCCAACCCAACAGTTCAGGTTATCCCAGCTCCAGCACAGCTGGCTCAATCAGTCCCAGCTCCAGCACAGGTGGCTCAGTCAGTCCCAGCTCCAGCACAGGTGGCTCAGTCAGTCCCAGCTCCAGCACAGGTAGCTCAATCAGTCCCAGCTCCAGCACAGGTGGCTCAGTCAGTCCCAGATCCAGCACAGGTGGCTCAGTCAGTCCCAGATCCAGCACAGGTGGCTCAGTCAGTCCCAGCTCCAGCACAGGTGGCTCAGTCAAAGACAGAGCCTCTGATTGAGCCACCTGTGCTGAAGATGGGATATCCTGAAAACATGACCATCTGTAATGTGACGAATAAAGATATATTAAATTAAAGAGCACCGGTTCAAGTACAGATCCCTGAGGCACTCCACTAGTTACTTGCTCTCCTCTGAATCTACTCCCCATACTGAAAACACTCACTTGCCTCTCCTTCATCCAATGCCTTCTTCATTTAGCCACTGAAAAATACTGATAAACAAGTTCTCCACCCGGATCTCTTATCATAATCATCCAGTAAAAATATCGATCAGAAGTGTTTGACCTTAGTTCAGCCCAGCAAATACAAGCTGCTTGGAATCATGCAAGTTATGGGACTTAAGTTATTTAATAATACTATCTTTTTAGCAATTTTTCTATGAATTTCCCCTCTGGCCTGTAGTTACCTGCCTCCTCCCTACTTATAATGTAAAACAAATATATAATCACCGCGCTTCTCCATATAAGGAGCATGCAGCTGGTGAAGGATTTGGCCATACAAAATGTGCAAAACAGAAAGTGAATCCCTGCGCTTCTCCCTTTGGGTTAGCAATCAATTGGTTATATATATATATATATATATATATATATATATATATATATAAAATCTACTCGCCACACAAAAAAATCTACTCGCCACCTAGTACCAAACGTGTGCTGCTTGGGCCAATATTTACTCGCCCGGGGGTTAAATCCACTCGCCCGGGGCGAGCAAATGTATAGGTTTGTCGTTATATATATATATATATATATATATGCAAATACAACTGTATGCTCACCTGCATGTCTTAGGCAGGTCTGCAACCCCGCCTTTCCCCATTATCACCCAGCATACAGCACTTCCACTGCAGCAAGGGATTCTGGGAAATGACATGCAAATGAGCACACAGTGTCACTTTTTGCCTCAAAAACCATTTTTAACATGGTTCCCTATAGGCAACTGTGCTCATTTGCATGTCATTTCCCAGAATCCCTTGCTGCAGTGGAAGTGCTGTATGCTGGGTGATAATGGGGAAAGGCGGGGTTGCAGACCTGCCTAAGACATGCAGATGAGCATACAGTTGCATTTGCATATTTGCTTTCCTGTGGAGGGTTTTTGTCACTTTTTTTTACTCACCATAACTTTACTCAGTATTATGGTATATATATATATATATATATATATATATATATATATATATATATATACAGTATATATAAATATATAAATATATAAAGCTGTGACCATGCAGCAAGCTTAAGCCTATAGGGAACCATGTATAAAATGGTTTTTGAAGCAGAAAGTGGCACTGTGTGCTCATTTGCATGTCATTTCCCAGAATCCCTTGCTGCAGTGGAAGTGCTGTGTGCTGGGAGATAATGGTGAAAGGCGGGGTTGCAGACCTGGCTAAGACATGCAAATGAGCATACAGTATTTTTACATTTGCTAAATGCTTTGCTGTGAAGGGTTTTTGTCACTTTTTTTAACTCACCATAACTTAACTCAGTATGGTAAACCCCATCCTTTCGCTTCATTGCATAGCCAGTTAACCAACCCCACACTGATGAGACCCATTAAGGTCGAAACAGCTGTCTGTGGGTGGGTTTTCTGGCTATGCATCTTAACACTGGCTGTGCTCAAAGCTGTGACCATGCAGCAAGCTTAAGCCTATAGGGCTCACTCCGCCTCAGGCCAATGAGATGGCTCCCTTGGCCCACCCACCCCCGCACACCTCTCATTGGCCGGTGTGGTCTAACAGTATATACACACACGTCTCACCCCTCCGGATTGCCTGCCCCCCACGGCTCTCATTGGCCGGTGCGCTCTAACCCAGGGGTCCCCAACCCCTGGCCACACTGCTGCTGCTGCTGCCTGAGGTGAGGTATTGCTGGGGAGGGGGGGGGGTGTTTGACCCCCCCAGCTCCGGTTTTGACCCTCTCCCAGCTTCGTTTTTGAGCCCTCCCCCAGCTCCGTTTTTGACCCCCTCCAGCTCCCTTTTTGACCCCCTCCAGCTCCCTTTTTGACCCCCTCCCCCAGCTTCGTTTTTGACCCATCACCAGCTCTGTTTTTGACCCCTCCACCAGCTCCATTTTTGACCCCTCCCCCAGCTCCGTTTTTGACCCCTCCCCAGCTCTGTTTTTGACCCCTCCCTCAGCTACGTTTTTGACCCCCCCTCCCCACCCCCCCGACATACACAGTGACAGACACACTGACACACACAGTGACAGACACACTGACACACACAGGGACACACAGTGACAGCCCCCCTTGCCTCCT
Organism: Ascaphus truei; assembly: GCF_040206685.1. Taxonomy (NCBI): domain Eukaryota; kingdom Metazoa; phylum Chordata; class Amphibia; order Anura; family Ascaphidae; genus Ascaphus; species Ascaphus truei. The sequence goes on from NW_027456899.1 coordinate 151,548, forward strand.
GCCTCCCCCTCGCCCCTGCCTCCCCCCCCACCCCTGCCTTCCCCCCCCCACCCCTGCCTTCCCCCCCCCACCCCTGCCTTCCCCCCCTCTCCTGCCTTCCCCCCGCCCCTGCCTTCACCCCTGCCCCTGCCTTCCCCCCCCCGCACCTGCCTTCCCCCCGCCCCTGCCTTCACCCCTGCCCCTGCCTTCCCCCCCGGCGCTGCCTTTCACCCCCCTCCCGCCCCTGCCTTTCACCCACGCGCCGCACTCATGCCTCTGCCTTTCACCCACTTGCCGCCCGCACTCCCGCCGCCTCCGCCTTTCAGCCACCCGCCGCCTCACACCCCTGCGCCCCACAGCCGCCGCTCTCACTCAGACACCTGCCGCCTCTCACCCACCTGACACTCGACACACACCCGCCGCCTCCCACCCCTACGCACCGACATCACTGACTAGCCGCCGCACCCACTCACCACCCACCCGGCGCCTCCCGCCTCACACCCACCCGCCACACTCACACCCCTATGCACCGACATCACTGACCAGCCGCCGCACACACTCACCAGACACCCGCCGCCTCACACCCGCTCACACCCTAGCGGGACTCCCACCCACAGCCAGCACTCCCCTACCCACCCGCCACCCATACTGAACACCCACCCGATGCCTCACACCCACCCTAGCGGTACACACACCTCACATGTTTACATCACCAAAATATACATTGTACTGTGGTGTGTTTACAATAAACCATTTTTAAACAACAATATCGTATTACATTTTCTTCCATGTTTCTTTTCAACTATTTATAAATAATAATACCTATTACGGATTTACATCCCGGGCAACGCCGGGTATATCAGTATATCTATATATCTATATATATATGGACTAACAAAAAAAGAAAAAGCAGCGCCTAAGGGGTATTACAAGTGTTTGAAAATATATAATATATTATTTTAAAAAATATATATAATGAATACATGTGCTATAAGTGTCACACTGACATATTCAATGTGTAAGTGCCTGTGCATAAATTAAATTAAGTGCTTATTATTTAAATGACCTAAAATTCACACAATACAATATTGACAAAAAGAGAAACTAATAAAAATAAATTAAAGTGATAACCAATCCTTCAAAGATAGTTCATCAATAAAAATGGTGACGTCTGTAGAGGGGTCTCCGGCTGCTCTCAGAAGGGTAAACCACATCCTATGGAATCTGTAGAAAAAAGAGAGGAGAGAGCGCACGCCCCATAGTATAAAACTGTATATTTAACGGTGGGAAGGGGGAGGGGGGGGGGGGGAAATACACTCACAAAGGTACAAGTGTTAAAAGCATTTCGTGATAATATCACCACCATCCGGTATCAATACTTTCATCAGACGTCCGTCAGTCTCTGCAAGATGAGGAGTCCGTGATCATCTGAGTATTCGGGTTGTGAGAGGTGTATCACCGAAGTCGTGCTGGAATCCCAGAGAAACTCCCTGCTGGATGGCCTCCGTAGTGTTGGGCGCACGAACCGGCCTGTTCTTGCGCACGCGTGATGACGTAATGTCCGTACGTTTGCGTGATGACGCTCCCTGACGCGTTTCGTCACTCTCGGGCGACTTTGTCAAAAGGTAGTGGAGAGGGGTTGAACGCTTGTGTATATATACACTGAATAGTGACTTAACAGCCCCTTGAACCAGCTGGGTCTGAAAGGTGAGTGTATAATAGTCAAATCTCCCTCCAGGTCTGAATCCACGGAACCAGTGGGATGGATGGACAGCTCGAAATTGTCAATGAGTTCTTGTGATACAGTGTGGTGGAACCCGACTCCCTCAGTAAAGATGTTAAAGCCTCACAGTATAATTCTTCCTGCATCTCCTCTTCCAGTCCACGTGCTCATCTCTCTCCTCTCTCCTGTTCCTGCTGTCCACATGCTCATCTCCTTAGCACGTGGACTGGAAGAGGAGATGCAGGAAGAATTATGCTGTGAGGCATAATTATATATATATATATATACACACATGTAGATGGGATGATGGGATCATGAAGCGAGAATGAAACACGTGTTGGGGCGTCTATTTTTCCCTGACTCCCCGGCGGATGGACCCCTCAATTGGAAGATCTTTACCCTTTGGACATTTTACTATCACAGTGTGGCATGGATGGTCTCATGGACTATGGTAACTGATGTGAACTGTTAACCATTGTTGATCCCATACTAACAGTCTCCTTTTGGTACTATGCCTGGTTTGCCTTGATTATACCAACTGCATTTACGGTGTATGTATATATAGCCCTGGTAGGTTTGGGCTATTATTCTGTCCTCCTTTTGTGCAATAATCCCTGGTAACAGCAGGTTTGCCAGTAGTTGAGATGGGTTCTCCCCACTCACTGCAGATCAGTGAGGCAGAGAAAGCAGTGCAGTCAGGCCTGTGTCCAATAAGGGACAGGGGCGGGCTCTTGTATCTGTCTTAATGATCTGCATTTCCTGTATTGAGTCAGTTGCTCCTACCCTGAGAGGAGCTGAGTCTTACCTAACCGAGCTGTCAGGGACCTGGCAGGCTTGAGGCCCTCCCCCTGGGAGAGGCTGGTAGACTTTTCCCACTACTCTGATAGGGGGTAGTGGAAGAGCTAGGCCTGCTTCCAGGGTCCTGACTGGGAGTGAAAGGCCAGGGTCATCCTGAGGGAGAACTCCTGAGAAGTACTGCTGTGACTGTGTATGCTGTACAGTGTGCTGCAGAGGAAATAAAGTGTTCCTGATTATAAAGAAGCGGTTGTGAGACTGGAATCTCTCATCCCTGAGTGGGACGTTCTATTCCAGGGATTCCACCCCATATCCTGGGGCCTGCAATAGATGGAGGCACTGTCGCCGTGAGTACGTACTGGGTATGTCCCCAGAAGCCTGTCCTGACCTTCCCCATAATACCATCAAGTGGGAGACTCAGGAGTCCTGTAAGCCAACAGGTGCGCCACACTATTATGCCTTGTAACCAGAGTAGTATTTGGCCTAGGAGACCCTATTTGCGATTGGGTGGGGGAATACCCGTTACAATTGGAGGCACTGCTGAGATAATCAGGACAGGCTTTCAGCGACACAAAACAGAAAGATTGAAAGTATGCTTCCAGAACCAGTGCTGCTGAAAGGGAGAAGTCTAGGGGTAGTCAGGAGAACGAAAAAACCTCGAAAAGCACGCCCTAGACTGCCCTAAAGGGTGAATAGATCTGGAGACGAGGCTATTGCTGTTCGAGTCAAACCTGAGGTGGGTAGTCAGGATGCCTAGGGGGTGGCCTGGTTAACGCAATTAAGAGGGACCCCTGGATAGGAACCACAATACTGGCAGCCAAGAGGGGGAGACACAAGAGTACTGCACAGGGAAGAGCCCAGAGTACTACTAGCCAGTAGCCAGACTATGAACCGCAGAGCACGTGTACTGGACTGTTATCGTGTGCAGTATACAAAGAAAGAGTTTTGCCTAGCCTGGGGTATGCCGAGTTCACCACTTGCCAGAGGCTACATGTATTGCAGTGTTCACAAGAGAGCGAGTTCCCTGCCAAACAGTGAGGGTTGTGCTACAGCAGCGGCAAAGTTTATTTGAGCATTTGCCTGTTTTGTGCCCCTTATGAACGGGGCTTATTCCGGCTGGCGCCAAAACGGAGCCGCGAGCGAGCCGCATCTTCCCCTTCCCGCGCGTTTAATTTAAATGCCCCCCTCCCCTTCCCCTCCCCTTCCCCGAACCTCTGGCTGCTCCCCTGGCTTGCGCAAAGCTGCGCGCAGCGTCCCCCTTACCTCTGCTGCCTCTGCAGCCTTAGGGGATGCCGGGGAACCCTGGGCCGTGTGACCGGCGCCAGAGTGACGCGCTGCACGCGCCAGGGAAATCCCCAAATGAGCCGCCGGCTCCCCCACACCGCGGCTACGGCCGTGCTCAGATAAACATTGTCGCCACTGTACAGTGAAAATTGTGGGTTCACCTAAGATGGCGGCTGCTATATGCGATAGTGCACCGCGCGGTGCAAAGAAGCTAAAATGGCGTTTCCCGCCGAGTTTGGATGACGCACGTGCTGCGTGCAAAAAGACTGAGCAGATTATTTGCAGAGATTTGGCCGGGTCTGGCGCGAAAGCTAGAGCCCCGCCTATGTGCAGGAAGTGGCACGAAAGCAGGAGCCGCGGCCCCCTGCCCTGTGACTGGCTCAGCGAAGAGTCCACATCATGAGGTAACACCCAGTGACCCTCCTCTAATCTCCACCAGAGGGAGGGGTCACAGTGAAAGCCAGAGTCACGCCTTACTATCGAGTGCCCCTCCTCTAATCTGCACCAGAGGGAGGGGGCACAATGAGAGACAATCCCAGAGCTTTACCCAAACTGAAGGAGGAGCTGGATGCGAGCTGCTGCAACCTCAGACTGATGGAACATGGCGGGCCAGAGGAGTGAGCTACCCCTTTCTTTTGTGCCCGTGTATACATAAAGTAAGAGCAGGCGATATGGACTTTGCCTATTACTCGCTGCCAGAAGGTTTCCTGGATGTACTCACTGATGGGATCACAGCTTGCGGTGTTTGGGCCCTGACTGTGCATGCCTGGGAGAAGACCTTGCTTGGGGGGCTATTTTCTTTGTGAATGGGGCAAGCCATCTTGTGTCTAGCCCGCTAATGCCTACCATTGGGGTGTACCAAGCCCCGACGACTGAGACAAGTCCCGAGCCGGTTCCAGAGACCGCAACCCAAATGCTACCGGGTGAGGTGATTGAACCTGACGAGGCCAGAGCCGGTCCTCTGGTGTCAGCAAAGCCTGATGACCCAGCGGTTATGCTATGCGATGTGGGCCATGTCGATGTTACCCATGCGAAGGGCCCGTGCGCCCCAACAAACGTTCCTTAGGGTCTGTGCACCACGGTTCCAGAGGCGGAACTCACGATGGTGGAACCCACGGAAGAGACAGTGACTGCCCAGGGAGGATGGGGATCGCTATCGCTGGTGGCGCAGAAGCGGGACCGCTTCGTGCCGATTGCCGCCAGTGACTGCGAAGGGCCCCAATGTCATTCCCCTGTGGAGATGTCCCTACCTGCATCGTCGGACGATGAACGTGATAGCAGTTCAGCGGGGGTGAGGCGCCTACCGGCGGACCCCTACAGCGGTGCTGCAAGAAGAGAGCCACTTACTTGTGATGTGGAGCGGGCTCCGATGGAGGAGGCCTTAGAAGAGGCCCCGACCAAGGCTGCGGCGAAGGAGTCCGGAGATGAGGCCCATCCCAGCGCCTACTTCCGCAAGAAAGACAGCGTCGAGCTCCCGGTACCCCGTTCTGCGGATGATGTACTTCCTGTGCGGGACCGGACACAAGATTACGCGACCTCGCGAGAGGATGACGTCACTTACAAGGCGACCTCCAGAGTGGACTGGGACTGTGCTGCGACCGCTCCGGTGAGTAGCGTCCTCTCCAGGCGAGAAATGGACCACTACATTTACAGGGTGGTAGACCAAGGGAAACGCTGGCCTGTCGTGGCTGCGTCCAAGCAACCAACGTCCCCTGCGGTAGGCCGTGGCCTAGCTGAAGCCAAGGACTTTGCCCCAGATACTGTTGCTTCCTATGCCCCAGTCTCTGGCCCCATTACCCCTGCCATTGCCCCTGTCCCATCTGGTTCGGATTTCAGATACAGTCACCACGGGTCACTGGGTGAACAGGGGGTCCCCAAGCCATTCACTGATTACAAGGACTGGGTGGGTTTGGTTCAGGTCTCTGGGGAATTGGGTAATGATGTTGTTCATATTGTACCTGTTGCTCGGGTAAAACCCTATGTACCTCCAGTGTCTGACAGAGTTGTCAGAAATCACCAAAAGTCATTACTTTATTTTCACCACTCAGTAGAGGGGGGAATTGAGTTTGAAATGGGTTTCCACTGATGAGGACAGGGGATATAGTTCTGATAATGAAGAAAGGGAGCCTTTCATCTCCAGGAGATGCCTTAAGAAAGTGTATGGGCATGATCCTCTCCGACCATTAGCACCCATGTCTAAATTATGGGATGATTGTAGGTGTCCAGTATGCCACCCCGAGTGTTATGGTACTTCTGCTCCAAACCCAGTGGACAATGCTGTGCGCAGGCCACCCTAAGAGGGTATAGCTAGTACAAGTGAATACATATCCTGAGGGTAGTAAAGGAACCTGATCCCAGGTATTACTGTTAGTAGCGGATTCTCCACGTTGGGAGTAATACTATTTTTTTGTGTCACCATCTAAGGAGGGTGTATAACCTGCAAATGTAATAACACTGTATTATGGTGAATAATATGTCATGTTATTTTGTTTTGTACAGGTTGTTCACCTGCAGGATTGACCCGCAAATTTAGGTCCAAGTGGGGACCATTGGATTCCACCAGAGGGAGAGTATAGTCCTGGTAGGTTTGGGCTATTATTCTGTCCTCCTTTTGTGCAATAATCCCTGGTAACAGCAGGTTTGCCAGGAGTTAAGATGGGTTCTCCCCACTCACTGCAGATCAGTGAGGCAGAGAAAGCAGTGCAGTCAGGCCTGTGTCCAATAAGGGACAGGGGCGGGCTCTTGTTGTATCTGTCTTAATGATCTGCATTTCCTGTATTGAGTCAGTTGCTCCTACCCTGAGAGGAGCTGAGTCTTACCTAACCGAGCTATCAGGGACCTGGCAGGCTTGAGGCCCTCCCCCTGGGAGAGGCTGGTAGACTTTTCCCACTACTCTGATAGGGGGTAGTGGAAGAGCTAGGCCTGCTTCCAGGGCCCTGACTGGGAGTGAAAGGCCATGGTCATCCTGAGGGAGAACTCCTGAGAAGTACTGCTGTGACTGTGTATGCTGTACAGTGTGCTGCAGAGGAAATAAAGTGTTCCTGATTATAAAGAAGCGGTTGTGAGACTGGAATCTCATCCCTGAGTGGGACGTTCTATTCCAGGGATTCCACCCCATATCCTGGGGCCTGCAATAGATGGAGGCACTGTCACCGTGAGTACGTACTGGGTATGTCCCCAGAAGCCTGTCCTGACCTTCCCCATAATACCATCAAGCGGGAGACTCAGGAGTCCTGTAAGCCAACAGGTGCGCCACACTATTATGCCTTGTAACCAGAGTAGTATTTGCCCTAGGAGACCCTATTTGCGATTGGGTGGGGGAATACCCGTTACATATATAACATATGTATTTGACATCAGCATGTATTAGGCAATTTGGTGCATGTGTTATCTATGCTTGCTGTGTGGTTTTATATTTACTTGGGGTGAGGCCGGCCTTGTAGGTTCAAGGGGTTATTGTTAACCCCTTGTTCTACATATATCTTGTGCTTATTGGCTTTTTTCCCTTGCCTTGTGTATTAGGGGTCCATCAGTATCTTCAAAGCGGATTTCCCCTGTCTGATACATATTCTATCACAGGAGGATGTCAGGGTTTGTTTTAATATTTTTTGTATTTTATATTTGATTATTTGTGCTGTTAAATAAATCATAATTTTCTTTGATATTTGTTCTGAGTATACTTGAGTGCTGAGTTGGGACGCTTTTCTTTTTCTTTTCATTGTTATATTACTTCTAGTCCATAGCGTTAGTGGTTATTATATTACTAATTTAAGTACTCATTATTTGCTTAGTCTGTTGCAAGCAGTTTGTCTTGTTGATAGAGATATAGATTTATATCTCTATATATATATCTATATATCAACCCCGTTATAGCGCAATCCGCTATAATGCGGATCTGCTTATAACGCGGTTTGGGCATGGACCCCGAATGTAAAAAAATTATTATTATTTTTTTTTAAATGTAAGGTTTTTTTTTGCACGCACACACACTCACAACATGCACACACACTCACAGCACACATACACACTCACAGCACACACTCACAGCACACACTGCTCACTGCACACACTGCTCACTGCACACACTGCTCACTGCACACACTGCTCACTGCACACACTGCTCACTGAACACACTGCTCACTGAACACACAGCACACACACACTCACAGCATACACTCACAGCACACTGCATACACTCACAGCATCTCACACAGTCAAATACGCACACAAACACACACACACAGAGACACACTGTCTCTATAAGGGAGCTTGCTCTCGCAAGACGAAAGCAGAAGCAGGAAGCAGAGACAGGGAGAAGAGCTGCCAGATGCCGGGTAAGTGCTGCGTGCTGTTGCCGCTGCCCCACCGGGTCTGGGAAGGCTGGGAGTGTTCTTAGGTTTCCCCCTCCGGCGGGCACAGTACCACCATAAAACCCCCGAGGACCGCACTATAAAGAGGTTAAGCTGTAGATATAGATTTATTTTTTTAACGGCAACTTAAACTGCAGCTTTACAATAGGCAGCCATACTTTGAGAAGCAGTATTTTCACCGATCACGGGCGAATGGATTGATCGGCAGCTTAAATAATTAGATTTTCTTAAAATTCAAGAAACTCCTGCATTGATTAAACTGAGCACGAGGGAGATTTTAGTTACAGTTCACTCCCTCAGAATTGGTCGTCACACAATAATATTCAGGAGCTAAACCTATTTTTGTTCTTACAAACACAACCTGAATGGAGTAAAATCTCCTGAGAAACAGGAGAGACAATTCCGACTCATTATTTTCTTCTTAATTCACACATGAAAACAACTGCATTGCTATGCAGCACCCTAAAGGATTTGAGAACATTTGTAGCAAACAAAACATTTCTGGTGTTATGGGTCTCGGCTACATTTCTCAGGCGCTACATTGAGAACTGGTCTAGTACATTTTGTCATGGCTGTCCATCTGCACTTCGCCGCTACTCACCCCGTTGCCGGGATGCTCAGCCGCCGGCCGCTTTGCCACTAAGGTAAGTCCCGACATCTAACACTTACCCTAAAAAAACCCAAACCAACGCTACCTCTACCATAAAAACTTGAACCCCTACCCTTAATCCACTTTACCCTAAACTCTTACCCCAAACCTCCTACCATAAACCCCCTAACTAAGCCCTTACCCTAAAACCCCTTACATTAACCCCCTACCCTAACCGCTAAAGCCCCTTTAAATTAACCCCCTACCTCAACTAGTAAAACTCAATTTAGACGCGGCTGGCAGCGAAGGTTCCAGTGGCAGATCGGCCGCAGAGGGACCCTCCGCCGCAGCCAAACGATGGCAGTCATTTGATGTTATCGTCTGATAAATTGTGTTCCCTTGTTTTTTTTTTAAATGTTTAAATCATTATAGTTTACTTAGTTTCTAAAATAACTTGGTTCTCTCCCTTTTGTAGGGTCTTCTGGTTCATTTTTGTTCCGTTATATAGATAAAGTTGGCAGAGTTATTCTTGGTCATTATGTTTCATGACTATGCCAGTTTTAATCTGCTGATAAGATGCCTATTGCAGTATTATGTGCTTCCTGGGTTCAGTCTTGGCTGTCCAGGTAAGAAGCATGATGTGTCGTGGGTGCTTTCCCCGTTTTTTTTGTCTCGTGCCGGTCACAAAGTTGGCATGGTTACTCTACTCCTGTGTTTCGGCTTCCTACCAACTCTTTTTTTGCTTGCTCAAATGTATTTTCCCTTGCGGTTTATTTTTCGATCAAATGCGTCTCAACAGGTTATTCTGGGGGAGGCGGGGATGGGGGGGGCTAATGCTATGCCACTCAACATAACCTTCACTGCATAGTCTCATGTCTTTGCTTATGATAATCCATCAACATAAGAGATTTAATAGCCCTCAGAAACGTAGACTAGCTACTGTATATCTAACTATAGAACAGAAGCAGCGGACGTCGTTTTTATACAAGAAACGCATTTTAGCAGACGTTCTTCAGCTACTTATTTTCATCAGCAATACTCCCAGGTGTTTCTCTCCTCAGCACCAGCGAAGAGAGATAGTGGTTGCCATTCTGACAAATGATAATATCTCTTTTAAAATCAAACCAGATTAAAACAAAAAAAGAGGGCAGATACATTTTTCTGGTTTGTATGCAACCGTAGGTGGTCCTCTGGTAATATTAGCCAAGGTTTACGCTTCTATCGCTTCGAAAGTTCTCTTTTTTGAGAGCACCTTTTCTTTATTAGAGGACATCAAAAAAGGTCTCATCATGGGTGGTCACTTTAAAACTGTCCTTAACACTAAATTTGATTGGTTAAAAGATCTGGAATTGGTAGACATTTGGAGGAACTTGCACCCATTGGCCATAGATGATACTTTTGTCTCAGTGCCACATAAATCATACTCTTGAATTGACATGTTGACATGTACTTGGTGGATACGCGCTTGGCCTCTCAGATTCAGCAGTCGCGTATTCAGATTACATGGTCGGATCATGCTACGATAGATATTCTTATCAATCTGGCCCCGCGCAACATGATTCATCAATGGAGAGTGATCACATCTGTTATGCATCCCCAGGTATTATTACAATGAAAAAATGACCTTGACTTCTCCGACACAAACTGCTCAACTGTATGGGAAGCGTACAAAGTAATCAGAGGTTCGTTTGTAAAAATCGCCTCTCATATGAGATAAAGGTAGAATGAAGAGAATTGAAGCTTTAAACTGGGAGCGCTCTCGTTTGGGGACTAGCCATAAATTCACTCAGGATTTTTTTTTTATAGCAATAATTAAAATTTGTGGTGAATAATTGTATTTAATGTCTATCAGATAAAACTGCACAGGCCATGAGATGGACCTCCCAGAAATATTATGAAAGGTATAATAAAGGTGTGTGTGTGTGTTTAAATTTTTTTTTGCAGTTCCCATGAAATAATAAATATACATTTTTTATAAAATATTTGCGTGGGATCTCTTATTGTAACTACTGTATGTTATTTAGAGTTTAGTCTAATTAGTCTACACAGTGCAAAATCTACATCTGTTGCTGTTGTGTGCAGGCACAAAAGGATTTCTCTTTGCCCTCAGTCTGATTCGTTGCTGAGGGGTCATGTGACCCTTCAGCGCGCTTGAAAATCACTTTTGCCTGTCTCCCCAAGCGCTGAGCATTGGCAAGCGCTGAGCATTGGCAAGCGTACGTCCACATGCACAGCGCCAGAGTGGACAGGCACATTTTATTACATTAATGTGATCGCTCCAAGTGCGCGTCGCGGCAGCACCCCGAGACCCACCTTAAAACACACATGCTTAAAGAAGCGTATGAGAAGCTCCGTGATTAATACTGTACCTGATACATATACCTTGACCCCCTGCAGATACACTTACCAGAACGCCCTCCTACTGTCTCTGTACATTCTTCCTACCTACCAATTAGATTGTAAGCTTATAGGAGCAGGGATTCCTCTTCCTTAATGTTACTTTTATGTCTGAAGCACTTATTCCCATCGTGTTATTTATATTGGTTGTTATTTATATGATTGTCGTTTGTATTACTACTGTGAAGCGCTATATAAATAAAGACATACATACAAAAACAGCACGATAACAGAACTCATAAGTGTCAACTGCAAAAAATAATGGGAGACCCCAATATAGCGTCCGTGCATGCAAGACGATAAACCAGAGAGAAGAAAGAAAGTAATATCAGCACGGCCACCAGAATAAAGACTCAGATCCTTGGAAGGAAATGCATCCATCCTCGTAGGGAATAGCAAATTGAAATTGGCCTGGACAACGTCACTCAAACTGACCCAGAATATTGTGGATTGCAGATATGCGTGAAGGAAAACTAAAGATGAATGATTCCAAACAAGAAAACAGTCAAATAAAGTAAGTCTTCACATCCCGATAGTAATTTAGGGGTTCAGAGAGGCAAGGGACAGTGCAGTAGGCAAACAATTCAAATTTAGGAATACTTGCGAGTCTCTTAGCATCGCCATTTTGAAACAACTCTAAGCATCTCTCAGGGAAAGAAGTGTCCTCCTCCCGAGCATCAATACAGACTTTGTATCAGACAAGTTAGGTCCAAAATAGGCCTCAGAAGCTTGCCAGCCTGTAGTAAAATTTTAAAAAAAGTGACTCCTCTCTGTAAGGTGGACGGGTCTCTGCTGCCAAGTATTCCGGAGGTCACGCATACAAACACCACGATGTGCAGCTTCATCAGGCCCCGAGGAGGCACTTTTTATTTATACTACAAGCCGCGGCCTTACTTGGACTGATTTGTTTTTATCCCTTTTTCCTTCCCGTTTACCCTCTCCTTGGTCTTTTTGTATAAATGTCTTACTACTATAATTTATGTTGGGTCCCTTTACCCTTCTCTTCTGTAAGCCCAAAATCTTGCAAATAAACAGTTATTAGAAAAAAAATTGATCAGTTAGACAAGGGCAAATAAACGAAACTTGAATTATCTCGAACCTGTAAAGTATTCATAGGAATCCCTCTGAAATACTTCAAACAAGATGCCTAGAAGCTGCCACATCTGAGAGGAGATGGTCTGGTTGGTCAGACTGTATGCCAAAGACAGGATCTCCTCATAAAACTCTGCAAGAAATACAGTAAAAGGAATTCACAAAGATAGAACCAATTAACACTTTAATCTCACCAAATCCTAGCTATAGAAGTCAATAGGAAGTCCCGTCTGTTTATGTCAGTGTGTCACATTGCAGAGACTGCTTTCATGGGTCATAGGTTCCATCTGTGTCACCCTGTGGACAGAATCCACAGATCAATAGATCCCTTCTTTCTGCTGCAGAACAAACTGATTCCATGGGCGCTTTCTGACTGACTCAGCAGTTGAAAGACATGTGATGAACGTAACATTTCTTGGTCTCTAAATATGGATTCTGTGGTTCTTATGATGATCACCTATAAAAATATTTTTTTTTAAAAGAAGACGATCCGTTGAAGACAACAGTTTTTTTGTAAGAGAATTGAAAACGATTGAAATAATTCAAAGTCTTCGTTACTTGTCCTTAAACTGTCATTCCCTATACTCTAATAAAACCATGCCATACTTTAAAAATACTTTTAAGTCTTCTGAAGTTTAGGGGAAGAAGTGGTAGGTTACATTGAAATAAAATGAGATATATCATCTCGTATGAAATGAACGGGAATAAGGGAAGGCTTACATTGAATTTACATTTAAGACACACTAGCACCGCCTACCTGTTCCTGCAAAGTACTATGGCCGACTCTAAACTCCAGTTTTGAAGCTAAGTCACTGTGTTCGCAAAAATGCAAATAAATGCTGGGGATTTACACGTAATTTCTCGCAGTCACGGGGACAGTAAACCTGACTACATCCCTACACATCCGCTTCTTCCCCACTGACCAGACGGATGCATCTTGGCACTAGGGAACCAAATCTTCTCTTTTGCTTAGCAACAGGGAAGACAAAGGCAAAGTGTACCAAAAAATAAACCCTGTGAGGAACAAATCTACCCCCTTGACAGGTACAACTAAAAATGGGGGTTTAAAGGAGAGCAGGGAGCCATATAAAGGGTGCTGGGTTCTCATTTGTTAAAAGATGAAACCTCCACCCCCCAACTGGGCAGGGCTTTTTCCCTTCAATTCCTAGTGGCATAGAAAGAGGAGCGATAAATTAGAATTACGGACACTAGTACTGTATAAATATTAGGCATGCATAACTCTACTCAGAGTTTGCTCTGGAGAGAGGTGATTAAAGCGTGCAGTGTCGTACACTTCAGAATAGGGCAAGTACATATCCAAGGTGTTTGAAAAATTAGAGAGAGGTTGGGTGGGAAGTGTGCAACAGCGAGTAAAGGAGAACGTAAGGATTGATTTTGGTAAACTAAATGGTGGGTCAGGAACTTGTCAACCATAATTCCCTGCATACCTGGCAATAAGGTCATAGAAAATTCAAAGGCAGAATCCAATATACTTTAGCGTACTGTACCAAGAAAAGATCTCTGTGTATATGGCATACGCTGATCTAAAAATTAGCCTAGGTAAGCACTGGAATTTCATTTGCCGTGGGAGAGAGATAGTCAGAAGGAAAAAGGTTGGTGGTTACTGGATTTATTTATTTATAAAATGTTTTACCAGGAAGTAATACACTGAGCGTTACCTCTTGTTTTCAAGTATGTCCTAGGCACAGAGTTATGATGTGAAATACATGGTTACAAATACTGTACATAGTTACATTAAGTGAACAGGGTTATACATTATATACAAGACATTGATCCAAGTCATTTCCAGTTTGGAAGGAGATATCCCCAAAAGAAAACTTAGAGTAGTGGTGATCTATAGAATGGCATGACCGGTGTATGGATAGGGGAAGCAGACACTGATTTTGACCATTCTAAATCTCCAGGAAGAATATACCATACTCAAGCTACGATATTCTTAGAACACATTCGTTAAAAAGGATATATCAGAACTAAACTACAGATTCTAAACTAAGAAAACCTAAAAGTAGTTGAGCCGAGTCAGATTGCTGTAAGGTCAGCCGTAAGAGGAAATACTAATCAAATTTGAACTGTTTACTTATGAAAATAAGAAAAATAGGAGATGGGGCACACGGATTTAAAAAATAATGAAAATGTATTCAAGCATGTGCTTTAATAAATGTATGCTTTAATAAATTTTCATTATTTTTGAAATCCGTGTGCCCCATCTCCTATTTTTTTTAAAAAAATATACACCTATATCAAACAATACAAAAAAAAACTTACAGGGGAGATTCTTGCTCTATGGAATTACCAACCAAGGCTGAAGAAATGTAACCTGCTGAAAATATATTCTTTATTGTAACAGCAGGGATGATGCAGAATTTGCTTGCCGTGGAGAGTGATGGAAAAGATTTCTCTTCCTCTAGAGCCGGGGTGGGCAAAGTGAGGCCTGCAGGTCGGATGATTGCCTATGGTGCAGGCGACTGAGGCAGCGTCAGTGGCAGCAGCAGCAGCTCGGCAGCTGAGACAGTAGCATGGCTGGAGCCCACCCAGGTGGTCCTAAAATGGAAGTTAGGATGGACTGAAAGTCGGGCCCAACTTCCATAAATCACTGTATGGGTGGACATCCAGCCACAGTGCCGTCACCTACGCACGCAGAGCATCTGCTGCTGCCTCCGTTGCCCGCACCCCATGTAGAGACCGGAGGAGAGGGGGAAGGGAAGTTGGGGAGAGGAGGGAGATTGAAGGACAGTGAGGGATAAAGAGGGTGAGTGAGGAGGAGCAAGGGGAGCAAGGAGGAGGAAGGGGAGGAGGAGAAAGGAGCAAGGGGATCAGAGTGAGGAGTGAATAGGGAAGATTAAAAAAAAGAAGAGTGATTATTAAAAGAGAAGAGGGAAAGTGAGTGAGAGAGTGAGGTGGGTAGGTGAGATGCCGGTTGCGAGAAGGGGAGCTATGATAAACTTTGCGAACCCCAGACTTTGTGTAGATTCTACATTATGTTTGCAGCCGGCAACGTTTACCCAAGCTTGTCAAGTGGCCCTCCAACCCCAAAAAATTGCCACCCCTGCATGATCTATAACACAAAAAAATATTATATGCAGTGTACTGTATGTGTAGTAAACCAATGTTTGGAAACCAAACAAAACCTGGGTTTGTGCATAAAGGCCAGCCAGGCTCATGAGTCCTGTTATTTAAAACATGAATATTTGAAAGATACCTATGATGTGTTTCTGCAAAACAAGGCCAATGATCTGTAAACATATTTCCTCCAACTGCTGTTTTACCTGAAAAAAAACAAAAGAGGCTACAATACCGAAAATAAAAGGTGTCCCAGTAAAGAATAATTTCCAGGCACAAACAAACACAACAGACAGTGGAAGAAAAGAGAAGGTGCTATGCGGGATCACTCAGCAGAGAGTAGTTAAAGGCAGTAGCAGAGTGCACTCACCTCATTGTAATCCTCCACCACGGCCAGGACAATATCGATTGTGTGCAGGATGCCCATGGCCATCACTGTCTTATCCTCCACCTCTTCATACTCCTCACTCTGAAGAACCTTGACAAATATGTCAGCCTTGAAAGAAAGACACAGTGTCACACTGGTGTCAAGATGTGAAGACTAATATCACTGCAGCGTAATTGGATAACCAGGAGGTAAATTAAACTGAGGCATAATGCGGCTTATCACACATTTAGATTTTGCATCAAGAGCTTTCACATATTTGCCTTAGAAGATTAAGATGCACAAGATGGATAAAACAAGCACTAAGACTCCTAAAATAGCAGCTGATGAACCAAATATAAACCCTTGCTGTAAAGCAGCAGGGATAGCCAACTCAGGTCCTCTAGGGCCACCTACAGGTCAGCATTTAAGGATATCCGTTTCAGCACAGGTGGGCTCAACCAGTGGCTCAGTTGTTGACTGAGCCACCTGTGCTGAAGCAGGGATATCCTTAATTCCTGATCAGTTGGTGACCATTGAGGACTGCAGTTGGACACTCCTGCTGTAAAGTATGAGATATTCCTGAGTGTTTGGAATAATGGTGATGTCCGTGATGGACGGGACAGGCAGTAAGTAGGTGATGTGATGGATGCTAAAATATCCAGTTATTTTTCCCAGAATTCCAAGATTGAAATCACTTCAATATCACATTATGATTCCAAAACGACATGCATTGCAGAGAATGTTTTTACTGGACTCCAATATGCATTGCATTGACTATACCCAACATAAACGTGTTTTTCGATCCCATACAGTACCATATGTTATAGACGTCTGCTGTAACTAAAGGGTTAACATTTCTAAAGGCAGCAGTAGTTTAGCCACAGAGTATATGCCAATGTAGGAGTGGCTCAGTGAGTAAAGACCCTGACTGGCACTGAGTTTTAAGCAGGGGAACCTGGTTCAATTCCCAGTGTCAGCTCCTTGTGACCCTGGGCAAGTCACTTAATCTCCCTGTGCCTCAGGTACCAAAAACATAGAGTGTAAGCTCCATGGGGCAGGGACCTGTGCCTGCAAAATGTCTCTAAAAGGCTACGTAAAACTAGTAGCACAATACAAGAACATGCTATTACTATGATTATTAATAATGTATTCTACTCTACATATTTGCCTCTGCACCTTTCTCGTAACTTGCCCTTGAAAGCCAGGTCAAATCCATCCTGCAACATCCCTTACACACATGTAAAAGGTGCCGTGAAAGTTCAATTCTTAAGGGAAGCCTATCCAACATCCTCCTGCCCCCATACTGACACAAGCAGAGCCAAGCTGGCCCCATACTGCTCATGGAGACCAGCTTAAGAACCAATCTGGTCAGTCTCCTAGCATTATACATTGCTAGCTCCTCGCCCAACATTACACCCTGCCCAGCCAGTCTCTCCCCCACTATACCTTGTGCGCTCACTCTCTCCTAGAATTGACTTCATAAGCTCATGTTTACAGACTCTTTTCTCTGTCAGTGTTCATAGATTTGTGCTACGTGAAGGTGAAAGAAAACGGCGCTAACTCTATTAGTGTACACTAATAATATACAGTGAATATTTTGACCAAATCAATTAATTGTTAAACAGTGATATTGTGTTCAAATAACGTGATAATATTATTGAAAGGTTCAAACCCCCTGCTCAAACCCAGCTGGTGGGGACTGGTTTCGCTAGTCCCACAAATCGTCACTCTCCAGTTGTAATCCAGGGGGAGCATGAAGGGAAAAGAACATAAAACAAGAAAAACAATCTAAGTGCAGACAATAAAATTCAAGTGATATAAATTCTGCGTTCTTTCTTGGCTCATATGTGATGTCTACTTACAAGATGTAAGTCAAAATCAAGCGGTTTTGACACTCAATGGTCTCTGCTGTGCAGGTATTCCCACCAGGTGATAGGGTCTCCAGCTCTCAGCTCCGCAGCAAAGTGTATGTAAAAGAAATACAAACCATAGTGCAGACCAGTATAATGTAAAAAAACTAGACTTTATGGGGTTTGAAAAATGAACACTTACAATAAAAACAAGTATTTCAGGCATGTACCACAATCATTGTGATCAAAGAGAGAAGATTTTTTGGTTTACACTTCAGGCTCACCCGCCTCCTCCGGTGTGACTTGGTGTGGACCACCACTCTCAGGGACTTTGTACCTCCAGCGGTGGGCGCATTGATCCAGGTCTCTCTCCCCTCGTGGGTTCCCTCTTCTGTGGGTCAATCACCTTCCCATAACAGCTGCCCGCAGGCACTGTGGAGTTCTCCACTGGGATACAGCCTCTCGGATGGATGTTTCAGCTTCACTCGCACACCGATGCGTCACTTCCGCTCCGTCCCGATACGTCACTTCCGGTCGCGGTTCTGTGAGTATCTGTCAGTAAATTTCTCCTCTCTTCTCTCTCCTCTCTGGGCGGCTACCACTCTACGCGTTTCGCCAAAAAAGGGTGTGTGGCTTCCTCAGGAGTGTACCGCCCCCTAATCTAAGCCCACTTGTGAGAATAAGTAACATCTCCCCTATTATGGAAACAATGATAAGACACAATTTAACCCCTTCCCTGCTAGATAGAAATATGCTAATGTAATCATATACAGCATGAAAATATTCTGATTCAACCCTATATTACCACAGTTAATCCCTATTATATTACACTGTTTCCAATTTTTTTGGACAAAATTTAGATTCCATAGAATCACCCTCCTGACGATCAGATTACCCATAAAAAAAGCTATGAGTATTATCCGTTTTATCACCTCATATTGCGGTTCCAGAAAATAACAGGTTAATCCTGTCATGAGTCAGAGGTTTTTTTCCCTATTTGGAATCGCTCCTTCATGCATACAAAGGCACAGATGGTAATAAGTGCAGACCAGTTTTTTATGCACAAGTGTTCCAGATCAAATTCCAATTAAGGAAGGTATATAATGTCACCTTAGAGTAGGGGGCGGTACACTCCTGAGGAAGCCGCACACCCTTTTTTGGCGAAACGCGTAGAGTGGTAGCCGCCCAGAGAGGAGAGAGAAGAGAGGAGAAATTTACTGACAGATACTCACAGAACCGCGACCGGAAGTGACGTATCGGGACGGAGCGGAAGTGACGCATCGGTGTGCGAGTGAAGCTGAAACATCCATCCGAGAGGCTGTATCCCAGTGGAGAACTCCACAGTGCCTGCGGGCAGCTGTTATGGGAAGGTGATTGACCCACAGAAGAGGGAACCCACGAGGGGAGAGAGACCTGGATCAATGCGCCCACCGCTGGAGGTACAAAGTACCTGAGAGTGGTGGTCCACACCAAGTCACACCGGAGGAGGCGGGTGAGCCTGAAGTGTAAACCAAAAAATCTTCTCTCTTTGATCACAATGATTGTGGTACATGCCTGAAATACTTGTTTTTATTGTAAGTGTTCATTTTTTAAACCCCATAAAGTCTAGTTTTTTTACATTATACTGGTCTGCACTATGGTTTGTATTTCTTTTACATACACTTTGCTGCGGAGCTGAGAGCTGGAGACCCTATCACCTGGTGGGAATACCTGCACAGCAGAGACCATTGAGTGTCAAAACCGCTTGATTTTGACTTACATCTTGTAAGTAGACATCACATATGAGCCAAGAAAGAACGCAGAATTTATATCACTTGAATTTTATTGTCTGCACTTAGATTGTTTTTCTTGTTTTATGTTCTTTTCCCTTCATGCTCCCCCTGGATTACAACTGGAGAGTGTTCATAGATTGCCACATTGCATTATTGTCTCTCACCTTCTGTTACTACCTTACACAATATCTTGCTGCCTTATAATCTTATACTATATTTGTGAAAGCACTGTATGCCTGTCTGGATGTCTGCATGGTCTCTGTCCCTAGGGGAAATCTCATTGGTCCCTTGGCCCACCCTCCCCCGCACACCTCTCATTGGCCTGAGGCGGAGTGACGGGCCAAAGGACACACACACACACACACACACACACACCCCTCTCTCTCTCTGTCCTCTCCCCCCAAACCATCACACTCACCTCCCCCCCTCCCCGGTGCTCCACTCAGCTCCCCCCCCCCGGTGCTCCGCTCAGCTCCCCCCCCGGTGCTCCGCTCAGCTCCCCCCCGGTGCTCCGCTCAGCTCCCCCCCGGTGCTCCGCTCAGCTTTCCCCCCCTGTGCTCCGCTCAGCTCCCCCCCCTGTGCTCCGCTCAGCTCCCCCCCCGGTGCTCCGCTCAGCTCCCCCCCCGGTGCTCCGCTCAGCTCCCCCCCGGTGCTCCGCTCAGCTCCCCCCCGGTGCTCCGCTCAGCTCCCCCCCGGTGCTCTGCTCACCTCCCCCCCGGTGCTCCGCTCACCTCCCCCCCGGTGCTCCGCTCACCTACCCCCGGTGCTCCAACAGGCAGTGGGCAGGCAGCCTGCAGCTGCCATGCGGCGCCTAAGATGGCGGCACCCGGAAGGACCCCCTTCCTCCCTCGCGGAGTAACTAAGATGGCGGCGGCCAGAAGGAGAGGTGACGTGTGTGTGTGTCTCACTGTGTGTGTATGTGTGTCACTGTGTGTGTGTTTGTCTCACTGTGTGTGTGTGTGTGTTTGACACTGTGTGTGTGGGGGGGGGACACTGTGTGTGTGTGTGTGTGTGTGTGTGTGTGACACTGTGTGTGTGTGGGGGGACACTGTGTGTGTGTGTGTGTGTGTGTGTGTGTGTGTGTGTGTGTGTGTGTGTGTGTGTGTGTGTGTGTGTGACACTGTGTGTGTGTGTGTGTGTTACACTGTGTGTGAGTGTGACACTATGTGTGTGTGTGAGTCACTGTGTGTGTGTCAGACACTCTAGGGTGGGGACCGGAGCTACGCATGGGGGGGGGGTCCTGTCCACTGTCCCCCCCCCTCCCATCCACTGCCCCCCCCCCTCCCGTCCACTGTCCCCCCCTCCTCCTATCCACTGTCCCTCCCCCCTCCCCTCCTCCTGTCCACTGTCCCTCCCCTCCTCCTGTCCACTGTCCCTCCCCTCCTCCCCCCTACCCCCCCCTCCTCCCCCCTTCCCCCCCCCTTCTCCTAGCGGGAAATTTAACTCATGGGCAACGCCTGGTCTTTCAGCTAGTGAAAGATAAAAATATGTATATCTCTTTATTTATATAGCACCATTAATGTACATAGTGCTTCACAGCAGTAATACACTTGACAATCTTATATAAATAACAAATAGTTCAAACAACAGATCAGTGCTCCAGACAAAAGTAACATTTAGGAAAAGGAGTTCCTGCTCCGAAGAGCTTACAATCTAATTGATAGGTAGGAAGGACGTACAGAGACAGTAGGAGGGCATTCTGGTAAGTGCTTCTGCAGGGGGCCAAGCTTAAATATACATTACATATAAAGAAAATATTTTCCCACTTACCAGATGCCTTGTCATGTCTACTGCAATGGGAGCCACCTCCTGGCTGTATTCACAGATCCTCTTCTGAATAACGTTGGTCAGGTCATCGTTCTCCGTCTCTTTGACTATGTGAAGCAGTTCTTGCATAACATGCCTGATGTATGGTCTCAAATGCTCTTTAGCTAGGAGACACAAAGCTGCAGTCAGGAAGTAACTACAAGACAACACAGCAAAGATCCAAATCACAAGACAGCCAATAATAAAGCAGCCAACCATGAGGCAGCAGCCAAATTACATGCAGCGAGAGAGCCAATCACAAGAAAGCCAAGAAAATAGAAGAAGAGGTAGCAAAAGAAAGAATGGATTCAGTGCCAAATACATGTCAGATTGATAACAGACAGAGAGTAAGGGGAGAACATTGTTAGATCCCGCAATTATCCCATCTAGGAACCATAAACAGCATAATGCTTCACAAATGTCCATCACTTGTCTTACCTGGCCCCTGGTTGCTTATCAACATCTGCAGTGCGATCGCAGCCTCCACTTTCACCGGCAGCTCTTTATCCCCAATGAGACTTTTCTTTGCCAACTCCACCGCATTTCTCAGGTTCAGCTCATTATGGAATTTTAATGTACTGAATGAGTGAAGGACCCAGCAGGACTGTAACACAAGAGAAAGAACATGTAAGACGTTGGGGTACAGCCACTCGCTTTATTTAAGTAATAATCCCTGAAGAACAGGGCATTACTGGCCAATAATGCCCTGGCTGGAAGAGTTGAAGGCCCGAGGCGAAGCCGAGGGATTTTAACCCAGCCAGGGCCTTATTGGCCAGTAATGCCCTGTTCTGAGGGGATTATTACTATTATAGGCTTATTATATATAAGGCGTAAATAATAGACATTTTTGTATAGTTAAATAGATTTTTTTAATTAAAATAAAATGGTAAATACATGAAACCACCTCTATATACTCTTACACTGCAGATATCTATATCCACACACTGCCACCCCCTCTGTGTACACACACACACACACACACAAACTGCTGCTACACACACACACACACACACACCACCTCTACACACACAAGCACACCACACACATCACAGCAGCTCTACATACACACACACACACACACAGACACACACTGGAGCTCTAGACACACAACACAGCACCTCCTCTACACTCACAACTCAGCAGGTCTACACACACACACATCACAACAGCTCTACACACACAAACTCTGCTGCTACACACACATGCTACACCCATAAACACTGCAGCTGACACTCACACACACTGGAGCTCTATACACATAAACACAGTAGCTCTACACACACATCAGCTCTACACACACACAAACTGCTACTACACATACAACACACACACACACACACACACACACACACACACTGCACCACAATAAAAAATGCAGCAACTTACTAAAATTTGCACTCCCCCCCACCTCTACACACAACACAGCACCTCTACAACCCCCCCACCACACACACACACAACACTGCACCTCTATACACAACACATCACCTCTACACACACAACATACACACACACAACACTGCACCTCTATACTCAGCACCTCTATACTCAGCACCTTTACACACACACACACACACACACACACACACACACACACACACACACACACACACACACTGCTGCTGCTACACACACATGCTACACCCATAAACACTGCTGCTGACACTGACACACACACACACACACACACACACACACACACACAAGAGCTCTATACACACACACACACAGCACCTCTACACAGATATACAACAGCACACACACTGCTACTGAGACACACAGAAACTGCAGCCACAAACAAACAGCAGGCAGCCACTTACTTATTTGCCGACCCCCCTCTCCCCCAATTCAATTGAATCTGCTCAGAAAATCTCAGTCAGCTCGGGAGGGGGAGGAGTCAAACCGTAGCTGATACTTTTTGACCAATCCCCTGCCCTGTCTCAGAGCTGTTACTTCAATCTAACCAATCCCCCGCCCTGTCTCAGCTGTTCTGAAAGCTGATTGGCTAGAAATAAACAGATTGAAAACTGCACTTTGCAAACTGCTAAATTTCCGGGCATTACTGATTGGATAATGCCCGGAATTGTAACCAATCAGAAAGCAGGGTTTTCAATAATGCCCTGAATTTTACTGCTTTAGCTTATAACAGGGGTTGTCAAACCGCGGCTCTTCGGGCACGACCGTGCAGCTCTTCTAAGGATTTGTGGTGGCGGCGGTGAGGAGGATGCCATGCGAGGGCAGGTAAGTTTTTTTTTCTATGTTGAATGAATGGTTGCCGGGGGGCGGGACTTAGAATGCCGGCCGGGCTGCAGGGGATTGGCTGCAAGTCAGAGGGTGCCGGGGGCGGGACTTACGCTTCCGTCTGCAGAGCACACGTGGTGTGTGTGTCTCTGCCCGCTCATGGCTCCTCTGCGCAGTGTCTCCCCCCCCCTCTGCCCACCTGGGGTGATAGCAGGTGGGTTTTTGTGCCTTTGCCTCCACGTTTGCCTCCTGTCCTGGTGCTCCCTTCCCCCCCCCCCCCCCCCCGGTCCCCTTGGTGCGGGAGATGGGCGCGGGAGCGGGCAGTGGTGGCTGCCCGGGGTGATAGGCTGCCTGCTGGGGGAGGGGGGCGTCCCGGCGCTCCCATCCACCCCCCTCCCCCCTTGGTGCGGGAGATGGACGCGGGGGTGGGTGCAGGGGGAGGCGGGGAGCCGCCTGCTCGTGGCTGCCTCTGCTTGTACTCCACTGTGTGTGTGTGTATCTGTGTCTGTGTGTGTGTATGTGTGTGTGTGTGTGTGTGTGTGTGTGTGTGTGTGTGTGTGAGTGTGTGTGTGTGTATCTGTGTGTGTGTGTGTATCTGTGTGTGTGTGTGTGTATCTGTGTGTGTGTGTGTGTGTATCAGTGTGTGTGTGTGTCAGTGTGTATGTGTGTGGGTGTGTGTATGCGTGTGTGTATCTGTGTGTGTGTGTATATCTGTGTGTGTGTATATCTGTGTGTGTTTATATCTGTGTGTGTGTGTATATCTGTGTGTGTATCAGTGTGTGTGTGTGTGTGTATATCAGTGTGTGTGTATCAATGTGTGTGTATCAGTGTGTGTGTGTGTATATCAGTGTGTGTGTGTATCAATGTGTGTGTGTATCAGTGTGAGTGTGTGTATCAGTGTGAGTGTGTGTATCAGTGTGAGTGTGTGTATCAGTGTGTGTGTGTGTATCAGTGTGTGTGTGTGTACCAGTGTGTGTGTGTGTACCAGTGTGTGTGTGTACCAGTGTGTGTGTGAGTACCTGTGTGTGTGTGTGTGTACCAGTGTGTGCGCGTGTGTGTACCAGTGTACCCTCTGTCTCCCTCCTCCGTCTCCCTCCCTCCCTCCGTCTCCCTCCCTCCATCTCCCTCCGTCTGTCTCCCTCCCTCCGTCTGTCTCCCTCCCTCTGTCTCCCTCCCTCCCTCTGTCTTCCTCCCTCTGTCTCCCTCACTCTGTCTCCATGTCTCCCTCCCTCCCTCTCTCCCTCACTTTCTCTCTCCCTCACTGTCTCCCTCCCTCCGTCTGTCTGTCTCCCTCTGTCTGTCTCCCTCCGCTTCCCTCGTTCTGTCTGTCTCCCTCTGCCTCCCTCCCTCCCTCCATCTGTTTGTCTCCCCCTCCCTCCCTCCGTCTCCCTCCCTCCGTCTCCCTCCCTCCCTGTCTCCCTCCTTCCCTCCCTCTCCCTCCGTCTCCCTCCTTCCCTCCCTGTCTCCCTCCCTGTCTCACTCCCTCCCTGTCTACCTCCCTCCCTGTCTCCATCCCTATCTCCCTCCCTCCCTCCCTGTCTCCCTCCCTCCCTCCCTCCCTCAACTGCCTTATACCTACACCTAAGTAACCTATCCTGCTTTCTTCCAGATCTGACTCAAGTTTCACGCGGGAGATATCGGAAGACAGGTAGGGAACACCTCCCCTCCAGTATAGTACCTTGAGGGACTGCGGATCAGGTAAGATCCCAGGCGGGATTGCTGCTTTAGAAATTGTGAAGAGGGGCATCCTGACACTGGTTAAGGGGTTCAGAATCATTCACATCTGGCTTTTTTTTTTGGTTTGATTAGTGAGGTCATCCGACACACACACACACACACACACACACACACACACACACACACACACACACACACACACACACACACACACACACACACACACACACACACACACACACACACACACACACACACACACACACACACACGTAACAAGGACTAATGGTAGTAAACTATAAGTGTACTACAATTAATAAACTGTTATGTAAAAAAAAAAATGTGTCCAGGTTTTTAATTTTCAAAATCTGGTCACCCTAGGGGGGGGGCAGCCTGATGTGATGGGGGGGAGGGAGGGTGTAAGATGATGATGGGGTCCAGCCTGATCTGATGGGGGGGGGCGGTAAGGTGATGGGGGGCCAGCCTGATGTGATGGGGGAATAATGATGGGGTGGCCAGCCTGATGTGATGGGGTGGGGGGGGGGTGTAAAAAATATATTTATGGCTCTTTGAAAAATTCTAAATCGTTGTGCTACTCATATTTGGCTCTTTTGGACTAAGAGTTTGATGACCCTTGGCCTATAATAATAATTCAACCGACCGTAAGAACGCACTCTTGCACGGAGGTAGCCCAGGTCAGAGGAGAAGAGGGGGAAGACCTGATTCTGAAGAAAACCTTCCATCTAATCCTTGTATACAGATTTCTGTAAGTACTGTAAGTGAAAAATGAACATATTGAGTAAAAACATTGTGCTATGAATAATATATACCATGGTCTGCCTCACTCTGCTCTGCGGTGTCAACGTGTTGCAGAATCCAAACACAGCAAAAAAAATTACAAATACTACATCTGTGGGAACATCTGGAATTACAAGGTCAGAATTGAGACAAACCAACCTGTCGACTGTCTATAGAAGGAGAAGAGAAGAATATCCAGACACTCCTATGGTCTAGATTAAAAAAGTATAACATTTATTGAACTGGATCAACATTTCAGTCCCACCTTGGATCTTTGTGTGATGTTTTGTGCATGCTATAAACATGCTATCTTGACAAAGCCAACAAACTGTGCTTATTCATCAGGATCACAAAGATTAAATTAATACCAATACAGTACTGGACACATATGTAGACAAATCTATGTCTTGAAATATAATATACAGTATGCACATATATCACACACATATTACAGTCTTACAGAATGGCTGATCTCGCTCAGACCCGTGGTTTATTTTTGTCTTAGAGTTATCATTTCGTGTGGTTACTACCAAGGATTTAAGATAAAGAATTTAGGATGAGGTGTTTGTAAAAGTACAGAGAGAGAAAGCTTACTGTTGATGCCCTCGTCAAACATTCATTTACTTGTTTTGTATTATTGCTGTTTTATAAAACATTTTTACTTAGTGTATTTTTTCAAAAGCAAATATTAAAAAAGTGCACACTACTGTATTTACATGACAAAGATTATGCTAAAACCGCTGTATACATATGAGAAATTGTGTCGCAAACAAACTATTTGAACCCCACGTAAGTTGTCATGGAACAAGAACTACATTTCTGATTCACCCCCCTCTCTCCTTTGCAGCTTCTGCCTGTCAGATCTTATTCTCAGCTGCATGGAGTTTGCACACACATTCTGTGCCTGCGTGACATGCAACAATGTTGCCTTTCTTGCCTCTGGGCATGAAATCAGTGAGCTGCTACTGCAGCCTCTGAGATCCTCACCAGAATGGGCTAGTCTGCCCCCCCTCCTGTTTGTTCAAGATAGTCTGTCCCAAGGCTATTTCCTTTACCCACATTGCTCCTCACTTCCTTTTCCACCCTAGATCACAGTGAGTACAGACATGTCTGCATCCACCCCTGGTAAGGCCTTTCTCTCTTACCATAGTCTAACCTCATAGAAGCATCCCACATAGAGAAGTACTCTCTGCCTACACTACACCTACAAGTTCCTGTTGTTTTCTACTCCTGCAATAAAGTTAAGAAAGACATTAAGGACTTGTCATGCTTTGGAAGAGGGAAGACATGAGTTAAAGCTAACTGAAGCTATTCATACCTCAACACGTGACCCTAGCTTCAGGATATAAGTAGATATATAATTTCTTTTAAATATTTGTCACTCATATACAGTTAGGTCCGGAAATAATTGGACACTGACACAATTTTCATAATTTTGGCTCTGTACGCCACCACAATGAATTTGAAATGAAACAACCGAGATGCAATAGAAGTGCAGACTTTCAGCTTTAATTCAAGGGGTAGAACAAAAATATCGTATGAAACTTTAGGAATTGCAACCATTTTCATACACAGTCCCCATATTTCAGGGGCTCAAATGTAATTGGACAAATTAACACAATAAATAAAATGTTAATTTTTAATACTTTGTCGAGAATCCTTTGCAGGCAATGACTGCTTGAAGTCTGGAACGCATGGACATCACCAAACGATGTGTTTCCTCCTTTGCTATGCTTTGCCAGGCCTTTACTGCAGCTGTCTTCAGTTGTTCTTTGTTCGTGGGTCTTTCTGTCTTAAGTTTTGTCTTCAGCAAGTGAAATGCATGCTCGAACGGGTTGAGATCAGGTGATTGACTCGGCCATTGCAGAATATTCCACTTTTTGCCTTAAAAAACTCCTGCGTTCCCCCCGTTACCCCTTCCCATCAGTTTGTCAATTACACTACCCCCCACCCCTTCCCCTTATCAGCAAGTCTCTCCCTACAAACTACTCTAAAATGTCCACTAATCCACAGAGAATATAAGGGAACATTGTCCCAGAATATCCTAATGTGGAGTCAAGGCTTACAGCTGTTTTCACAAACATTGCGTCACATGTAAATAAAGTGCACTTTTGATTTATTTATTTTGTACTATTTTCTTTTTAAAAAATGCACATATTAAAAAGTGACGTTTTATGAAACAACAATAAAAAATCTAGCAAATGAATGTTTATGAGTATCAACAGTAGGCTCTTTCTGTACTTCTACAAAGACCTCATCCTAAAATATTACAGAATTACCTTCAATAAGATCTCTGCCAGGGACCCCACAACATGCAGAGCCCCATCCTTCTTCCGAGGATCTACAGAGGACGCTGTAAGGATCTGGTAACAAAAGGCCATCATCTTCGGCAAGACCTAAAGCAAAGAGACATTTAATGTGTGGCCGACAGAAATCCAGACATTCATCCAGTCTCAAGCCCACCTCTTTTCTTTTCTTTGATGCAGTATATAGAAGGTTTTGTGCTGCGGAGGATGGAAACACACAGTCTTCAAATACATCTAGGAAACAAAGAAAGTAGATGGGTGTGTAATGAGCACCTATACACATGTAGAGAACTATATGATATGGCAGTTATGCCATTCAAATAAACACGTTTAACCAGTGTCCAGCTAGGTGTCGCCCAAATCAAGAAACGAGAGGGTTCATGGAGGATTACAGATACACGTGGAAATATCGAGGAAACAAAGATTGAAAGTGTACAGATTTTTTCACCCATCACCAACCAAAGGAGCTGTCCAGCACTGAGAACCTATCATTTGTACACCGTGACAATTCCTACCAATGAGGTGTGGAGATTGGCCAGACATGGCATAACATGAAGATACAAATTGGGATGTCTTTCTGATTTCAGATGATTTGCAGATGGTGACTACATGTCACCCCTTGCTCCCCCTTTTCCGGATTACCCTCTATTTTGCCTTTTTGCATACAGTAATTGCTCTTTTTTTACATTTATGTATATTTGTTCTTCTGCAACCCATACAACTTGCACAGTAAAAAAAAAAATATAAGGGGGGGGGGGGGGGAGAGATTACCAAACTTCATGCGAATATATTCATAGGGATCGTCCTGCCACAGATCCTCATCCTCGTAGCACATAAGAGGGAAAATGACATCTTCAGCAATACCCTAGGAGAGAAGAACATATCCTGGGTGGGGAGGCCTCCAGAAGAAACACAATATTCTATTTAACCAAAAAAGCTGAAGCAGGCAGAAAAAGTAAAATGAATAGGGCAGCATTAACAGGCGAAATACTAAACATTTAAATATCATGGCGGTCTAATAACGAGCACGGACAGTATGACACATGAACTATGGTATTATCTGTGAAAGATTTATAGAACCTGGTGTTCTAATCGTGTTAAAGCCACAAACAACTTCTGAGTGTCACAAAGATATCCCAGCTCCTCCTCCGAGTTATCAGTCAGGCACACAGTGGGAGAGGCCACTTTCTTTCTATTTTGCACTCACCTGCATGTGTGGCTTCAGCTGCTTCCACGTGACGGAGTGAGACAAACCTAGGTTCAGATAGTTGAGTGTCTGCTGGAGAACCTGCGGGGCGATATATTGATCCTGTCGATGTTACTCCAATACCTTCAACAGAACCTAGTGCAGGAGCAATTTAACCTTCAGCCAACAGTGGTAGTTGCATGTGCGGCAATTTAACCCCAACCCTACGCTGGGAGGCCTGGTACACTGCAATAAAGAGGTTAAGAATTAAAGCCTCCAAACGGAGGCTTGCTATACATGGCAAAAAGCTGCATTGCGTACACAGCAAACCTCTGCTTTTCTGTTTCATTCAGGGACAATGGGGTTGACATATCTATGGGATCAGTTGGACAGCTCAACACTAGGGAAGAGGGGGCCTTGATAGGGAGTAAGGCTGCCAGTATATGCAGACCATCAGAACAGATCTTGCGAGTCTGAACATCCTTGTAAGAGATGCCTCCGTCTCACATTTCAAACCTTGCAGCTCTAGACTTGGAGACATAATGTGATTCTCCACAAGATAATATATTGGCATCTCTGGTTGTACAAGGGTCAAGCACAATGCAGACAACTCACGGGACAGAATCACTGCTTCAGTCTAAACTTCAGAAATCAAATTGCACTAAAAATGGCAAAATCCCCTTCTCTATTGGACATTGCCAGGGTTGGGCGATATAATTACAGACCCCTCCCCCCCCGACAAGATGATCATATCCTGTAAATCAAGCATGTCAAACTCAAATGCTAACAAGGGCCAAATAAACAAGGTTTAAGTCTAGGTGGGACGCAAAAAAATAAAAACTTACATTTTCATAGAACCGTAGGTTTATTTCGAAAAGTACAGTGTGTGTGTGTGTGTGTGTGTGTGTGTCTGTGTGTGTCTGTGTGTGTGTCGGATGACCTAAAAAAAAAAAAGCCAGATGTGAATGATTCTGAACGCATTAACCAGTGTCAGGATGCCCCCTCTTAACAATTTCCAAAGCAGCAATCCCACCTGGGATCTTACTTGATCCACAGTCTCTCAACGTAGTATACTGGAGGGGAGGTGTTCCTTACCTGTCTTCTAATGTCCCCCATGTGAAACTTGAGAGTCAGGTCTGGAAGAAAGCAGAATAGGTTATTTCGGTGTAGGTATAGGGCAGTTAAGATAAAAACGAAGAGAGTGGGTGAGGGTGACAAACAGAGAGAGGGTGACACAGAGAGAGATAGAGGGTGACACAGAGAGAGACAGACAGAGAGGGAGGCAGACAGAGAGAGAGGGAGGAAGACAGAGAGGGAGGGAGGGAGGCAGACAGAGAGGGAGGGAGGGAGGCAGACAGAGAGGGAGGGAGGGAGGCAGACAGAGAGGGAGGGAGGGAGGCAGACAAAGAGGGAGGGAGGGAGGCAGACAGAGAGGGAGGGAGGGAGGGAGGGAGGCAGACAGAGAGGGAGGGAGGGAGGGAGGCAGACAGAGAGGGAGAGAGGGAGGCAGACAGAGAGGGAGGGAGGGAGGCAGACAGAGAGGGAGGGAGGCAGACAGAGAGGGAGGGAGGCAGACAGAGAGGGAGGGAGGCAGACAGAGAGGGAGGGAGAGAGGCAGACAGAGAGGGAGGGAGGCAGACAGAGAGGGAGGGAGAGAGGCAGACAGAGAGGGAGGGAGGCAGACAGAGAGGGAGGGAGGGAGGCAGACAGAGAGGGAGGGAGGGAGGGAGGCAGGCAGAGAGGGAGGGAGGCAGGCAGACAGAGAGGGAGACAGGCAGACAGAGAGGGAGGCAGGCAGACAGAGAGGGAGGGAGGCAGACAGAGAGGGAGGGAGGCAGACAGAGAGGGAGGGAGGCAGACAGGGAGGGAGGCAGACAGAGAGGGAGGGAGGCAGACAGAGAGGGAGGGAGGCAGACAGAGAGGGAGGGAGGCAGACAGAGAGGGAGGGAGGGAGGCAGAGAGGGAGGGAGGCAGACAGAGAGGGTGGGAGAGTGAGAGAGGGTGGGAGAGTGAGAGAGGGTGGGAGAGACAGAGAGAGTGAGAGACAGAGTGAGAGAGACAGAGAGAGTGAGAGAGTGAGAGAGAGTGAGAGAGACAGAGAGAGTGAGAGAGACAGAGAGAGTGAGAGAGACAGAGAGAGTGAGAGAGTGAGAGAGACAGAGAGAGACAGAGAAACAGAGAGTGAGAGAAACAGATGGAGAGTGAGAGAGACAGGGAGATAGAGAGAGAGGGGGAGAGAGGGTGGTTGACTGACTCACCAGGCCCGGGATGTCAACCCCGGCAGACCCCCTGTTGGCGGCCTTGTCCCTCATTCTCTACTTCCCCCCCATTTTTTCCCCCCATTTTCTCTCCCTTCCCTCCCCCATTCTCGCAATCCCCTCTTCTCTCTCCCCACCCATCTCCCTCTCCCCCCCCCTCCATTCTCTCCCCCCCCTCCATTCTCTCCCCCCCCCCATTCTCTCTCTGACCTGCACAGACGCACACAGCCACTGACCTACAGACACACACAGACAGACCAACAAAGACACTGACCACGCACAGACACCCACACAGTCACTGCTGGTCTGCATAGACATACACACACAGCCACTGATACACACACACACACACACACTCCCCCCCCCACACACACACTCTCCCCCCCACACACAGGGGCAGGGGGTGACAGGGGCAGGGATTGACAGGGGGTGACAAAGGCAGGGGGTGACAGGCAGGGGGTGACAGGGGTTGACAGGGGCAGGGGTTGACAGGGGGTGACAGAGGCAGGGGGTGTGTGGATGGACGTTCACAGAGGTACACACTTAGGAGGCTTTATAATGTGAAATTATAATAGGCTTTATTGTGCCTGTTCCTTTTCATCAGGAAATTATCCAAACACAGGGGGGGAACAAAGCTTCCATTCACTTGGGAGTATTTCTAGTGAAATCCTATGCAATTAGTTCACATCTCCTATTAGTTAAGCAGTTCTCGCAGCCCCAAAACATATAGCATGAAAATAAGCAGATATAAGCAGTCTCTTAAGAATAAAAGTCTTATCTGTTTCTTGGAGGGAAAATCTTCTCACTGTCCCTGCTTCAGCTCCCTTGTCTCCAGGGTTGGTCAGCATACAGGTTTAGAAGGTTTCCCTGTGTCTTGAAAGCCTCTCTGCTATCTCTTTTGCAGAGCTCAAGACCAGTGTGTCTCTAAGTTCAGCTCAGGTGTCAGCTAAAGAGTTCTCACTTCCTGTTTCAAAAGACAGGCTTTCTAAGCCATCTAATAAGGCAGGTGGTGTTTAGTAATTAACTACCACAGGTTAACCACCACACTGCTGGATTAGAGGCACATTACCTGAATAGGGATAAGTCTCCTGTTTGTAAGGAATCCACTACTGGCTTTGACTATAGCCGTGCAGACCTGTGCAGTTGCAGGCTTCCTCTGGCAATCTATGGCACAGGTGCTGCCTCTCATTGCAGCTTCTGCCCTGTGCTACTTCATTGGAGGAATTCTCACACACCCTCCTCCTGTGATTGGATCTCCGCCCTTTATATTCTAGGCGTTGGCTCTGAACCAGCGCCGAGCATAACTATTCCTACCTCTATGTTACTGTCTCTGCCACAAACCACCCCAGGCCTCTCTCCTAGCGTTCTTACCTTCCAAGTTCCTGAGTATCCAGAGGCCTGGTCCTGGACGTCTGTGCTGAAGCGTTGTTGCCAGCACTGGCCTGCTGCTATCTCCTTGCAGTGGCCTACCCTGGACGTCTGTGCTGAAGCGTTGATGCCAGCACTGGTGACTGCTGCATTCCCTCCTGGCAGTGGCTGCCCTTCCTGTCCTGTGGTCTGCCGCTATTCTCCTGTAGTGGCCTATCCTGGACGCCTGTGCTGAAGCGTTGATGCCAGCACTGGTACTGCTGCATTCCCTCCTAGCAGTGGCTACCCTTCCTGTCCTGCGGCCTGCTGCTATTCTCCTGCAGTGGCCTACCCTGGACGCCTGTGCTGAAGCGTTGATGCCAGCACTGGTAACTGCTGCATTCCCTCCTAGCAGTGGCTACCCTTCCTTTCCTGCGGCCTGCTGCGATCCTCTTGCAGTGGCCTGCCTTGGACTTCTGCGCTGAAGCGTTGGTTCTTCCCGACGCTGCCCTGCGGTGAACTTCGGCCAGCCTGCTGTCTCCTCCTGCTGAGATCGGCGTCATGGGCCGAGGCCGCTCCTCGCGCAGAAGCCACCCCCGCGCTCACGCTCCTAAGCTGAAGCGGGGCACTCCTGATTTCCTGTTGCCGAACTCCTGCTTCATTAACGACGATGCTGCCTTCTCCAATCCTGACCCTGCGATGTACGACTACGAACTGCGCACTCCGGATCAGTCTGCGTGGACTAAGGTCGGTGATTATATAACCCCACCTCAGCCCCGCGGTCCGGTCCCGGTTTGTGGCGAGCATCGGCGTAACAGTATGCTCGGCCCATTAAAACCGGACCGCGCCGTGGCGGGGGATGGCAATTTACCAACTGAAGTTATGTCCCGGCCTGCGTATCAGTCCCACTATGAAGGCCAGTATTTGTGTGAAGTAATACCCCTGATGGATGAAATGTTTACCTATGAAGGTTTAACCCCTTTGCAAAGACAATGCCGTTGTGATCTCTTTATTAAGGCTTACTGCATCCTGAACTTAAAACAGTCTCTGGCCGCTTGTATTCGCTCTCCTGATTCCCCTATAACCTGGGATAACGTGTACCCTATGGAACTGGCCGACGCCCAAGAGGCACTCTACCTCCTGGCCTCATCACTGGACATTCCCCTAGTACAACAGGGCGCCCTCCTCATGTTGGCTCAGTCTCAAGATACACTCCATGTACTTTCCTCAACACTAGACATTCACATAATAGAACAGGATCCCCTCCTTGCCAGCTACGCTGCTGCTTGGCAGATTCTCTATGCTGCCAGTCCTGTTGCTAAACCTGTGGGGGTACCTCTCTCTCCTAAGAATGGTCAAACCATTTCTCTGTCGCTGCCCGCTAAGGAAGAAGCTGCCACGCTCCCTAATCCTGAGTTAACCTCCCTAAGTTCTGTCCCTGAGGTTATTTCGGTCTTAACCCCTGCTAGTCAGGCCTATGCGTCCCCCACTGTAAATCCCTGCTGTCCCCAGGTCAGTGGGTCTTCCCTAGCACCAGAGAATGAATCCTGTTTGCCCTCTTTTCCTAACCCAAAAATTCTAAGCTCTGTTTCCGAGGTTTTTTCTGTATTAACCCCTGCTAGTCTGCTCTGTGAGGTCCCTACTGCTAACCCTAGTATTCCGCAGTCTAATGATAGGTCCCTAGGGCAAGAGGTAGAACCCCCTATGACCCCACTCTCGGAGACTAGCTTCTATTTCTCTGATTCTCAGGTACAGAGTAATTTAACCCTTGGGGTTTTTCCTATGTTAACCCCTGCAGGTCAGCCCTGTGAACCTTCCTTGGTAGATCCCTTTAGTTCGTCAGTCAGGGACACCTCCTTAGCCTCAGAGGATCAACCCCTTTTGTCCTCTGACTCGGCTAAAATTCTCGGGGTTATGCCCCCTGAACTTTCGGCAATAATACTGGCTCCAGTAAAAAGTACTCTGGAGCCGTTTGTTTCTCTAAACCTGTTCGCAGAATTCCTACTCCTAGGTATTTCACTCACCCCGTCTGTCACTCAGAGAGCTGAGACCCCTGCTTCTGAGCATAGACCCCTTTTCGTGGAATCTGTTGTCGTTTCTGATGTCCCAGACACTCTTTCCCAAATACCCACTTCAGAGACCAGCACAGGCGTGGTTGCCCCACTTGCACTGTCTGAGTTCTCCTTTTCTCAAATCCTAGGGTTTAAAGCGAACAGTACATATTATGCTCCTTTCCAAGTGACCCCTACTGAGATCAGCGTATCTGCTGTTGCTCCCTCAGAACCATTAAAGTTAGGGCCCTTCTTTTTGAAGGATCAGGCTTTCAAGTTTGAGACTCCCTTTATCCCTGACTTTGTAAATCTGCAGTCCCTTCTCACTGTAGTTAAAAGTTCTCCAGCAGCCGCTGAGTTAAGCTTTGCGGCTGCCAAATCTTCTGTTATAGAAGCAACCTTGCCTAGCTTACTTCTGTCTGTCCTATCTGGGATGCCCATTCCTGTAATAATACTGTTTCACGCTGATTCGCCCACAGTATTCGGGGTATCCACTACTGACTGTATGTCTACTACCACGAACTCAGGGGTATCGCATTTGGAACTTTCCCTTTTTTCAGAAGATCCCGTCTTTAAAATGGACTTATTTTTCTCTGTGTCTTCCACAATACTTGGGGTACTTGCTATTGACTGTCCTGTCCCAAAACTAGGGTTACCTCTCAAAAAGGTGCCTGGAGCTACCGATGTTAAAAACCCTATGTTTAAAACAGTAACAATTTGCATTGCTTCTCCCACAGTATCATGTGAGACCTGGGTACCTGGGACCTCCACTCCGAAGCCAAGCTCTAGTTCTCTGTCTTCTTTCTCTGTGTTGGAGGCACCCAGCTTTAACCCCAAGACTTTTTTCCCTAAGGTTGATGCACCGCTTAACCGCCTGCCTTGTTTTTTGGATAAAATCTGTTTTCTCACCTTTCAAACAGACTCCTTACTCGCAGGTCTCTGTGCGGTGCCCAAAGTGCCCGATCTGTATGGCAATTGGCCTCTCCCTAAGATGAAGACACCCTTACTGGACCTCGTCGCTTTACCTGAAGCGTCCGTTCCTGTTCTCTATGGGTCCACTATGGGTATAGACATGCTTATTATGTCCTTTGCCAAGGCCACAATTTCGGATTTGATTCTCTCTAAAGATCACAAACCAAAGGAAGCGGATCCTTCTTCAACTGCCAGTACCATGAGTTGCATACACACTGCTACAGACTCTCGCAAATTGCTTGGGATAGCAACCCTGCTTGGTATCAAAAGTACCTCTGCAATAGTGTGTAGTGAACCCTCCCGCCCCATTCCCTTGCTAACCACCACCCGGAATTCCTTGGAAGCTAAAGACTCTCGCAACCTCCTCCGTGCTGATTTCACCAAAGACATTGCCTTCTCTGAAGGTCCCTCTGCCATTTTTGTCCGACAATCTGTGTCCTGTGTCCCGTACTCTTGGACTATTACTATGCACCGGACACCTGGCTACTGTCCTTCCGATGTTCCCATTCCGGAGCCCTCAGGTCCCATTGTCCATGTACCAAGAACTGCAGTACCACCGCTGTCTTTCATGGCACTCGCCAATGTACATCTGGATTGCGGACCTAATTCTCGCCGGAGACACTTCAGGAACAACTCAATGTCTCCCAGACCTATGAATGGTCCTGTTCACTCAGGCTTCTCACCCAGTGGTGGGGGTACTGTAAGGAATCCCAACAAACTATGGGCTTTCAACGCCACCTCTCGCCTAAGGAGGTTTAGGAACAATTCCATGTCCCCCAAATCTGTGATGGATCTTGTTCGTCCGGAGGTCTCACCTGAAGGGGGGGGTACTGTAAGGAATCCACTACTGGCTTTGACTATAGCCGTGCAGACCTGTGCAGTTGCAGGCTTCCTCTGGCAATCTATGGCACAGGTGCTGCCTCTCATTGCAGCTTCTGCCCTGTGCTACTTCATTGGAGGAATTCTCACACACCCTCCTCCTGTGATTGGATCTCCGCCCTTTATATTCTAGGCGTTGGCTCTGAACCAGCGCCGAGCATAACTATTCCTACCTCTATGTTACTGTCTCTGCCACAAACCACCCCAGGCCTCTCTCCTAGCGTTCTTACCTTCCAAGTTCCTGAGTATCCAGAGGCCTGGTCCTGGACGTCTGTGCTGAAGCGTTGTTGCCAGCACTGGCCTGCTGCTATCTCCTTGCAGTGGCCTACCCTGGACGTCTGTGCTGAAGCGTTGATGCCAGCACTGGTGACTGCTGCATTCCCTCCTGGCAGTGGCTGCCCTTCCTGTCCTGTGGTCTGCCGCTATTCTCCTGTAGTGGCCTATCCTGGACGCCTGTGCTGAAGCGTTGATGCCAGCACTGGTACTGCTGCATTCCCTCCTAGCAGTGGCTACCCTTCCTGTCCTGCGGCCTGCTGCTATTCTCCTGCAGTGGCCTACCCTGGACGCCTGTGCTGAAGCGTTGATGCCAGCACTGGTAACTGCTGCATTCCCTCCTAGCAGTGGCTACCCTTCCTTTCCTGCGGCCTGCTGCGATCCTCTTGCAGTGGCCTGCCTTGGACTTCTGCGCTGAAGCGTTGGTTCTTCCCGACGCTGCCCTGCGGTGAACTTCGGCCAGCCTGCTGTCTCCTCCTGCTGAGATCGGCGTCATGGGCCGAGGCCGCTCCTCGCGCAGAAGCCACCCCCGCGCTCACGCTCCTAAGCTGAAGCGGGGCACTCCTGATTTCCTGTTGCCGAACTCCTGCTTCATTAACGACGATGCTGCCTTCTCCAATCCTGACCCTGCGATGTACGACTACGAACTGCGCACTCCGGATCAGTCTGCGTGGACTAAGGTCGGTGATTATATAACCCCACCTCAGCCCCGCGGTCCGGTCCCGGTTTGTGGCGAGCATCGGCGTAACACTGTTACAGGGTGGCAGGGGGTGACAGGGAGTGACAGAGGCAGGGGGTGGCAGGGGGTGACAGATGCAGGGGGTGAAAGGGGCAGGGGGTGACTGGGGGTGATAGAGGCAGGGGGTGACAGGGGCAGGGGGTGACTGGGGGTGATAGAGGCAGGGGGTGACAAAGGCAGGGGGTGAAAGGGGCAGGGGGTGACAGAGGCAGGGGGTGACAGAGGCAGGGGGTGACAGAGGCAAGGGGTGACAGGGGTTGACAGGGGCAGGGGGTGACAGGGGCAGGGGTTGACAGAGGCAGGGGGTGACGGGCAGGGCTTGACAGGGGGTGATATGGACAGGGGGTGGCAGGGTGTGGCAGAGGCAGGGGGTGACAGAGGCAAGGGGTGACAGAGGCAGGGGGTGACAGATGCAGGGGGTGAAAGGGGCATGGGGTGACTGGGGGTGACAGAGGCAGGGGATGACAGGGGCAGGGGGTGACAGGCAGGGGGTGACAGAGGCAGGGGGTGACAGAGGCAGGGGGTGACGGGGTGACAGAGGCAGGGGGTGACAGGGGCAGGGGGTGACAGAGGCAGGGGGTGACAGAGGGTGACAGAGGCAGGGGGTGACATGGGGTGGCAGGGGTTGGCAGGGGGTGAAAGGGGCAGGGGGTGACAGGGGGTGATATGGACAGGGGGTGACAGGGGCAGGGGGTGACAGGGGGTGACAGGGGCAGTGGGTGACAGGGGCAGGGGGTGACAGAGGGTGACAGAGGCAGGGGGTGACGGGGTGGCAGGGGTTGGCAGGGGGTGACGGGCAGGAGGTGACAGGGGCAGGGGGTGACGGGTCGGGTGGGTGACCCCAGGCTGGCCCCCATGCCTCATCAGCATCTTGTCCTTACCTTATTCCCAGGCTTCCAGGCAGGAGGCAGTCCCACAGACGTCTCTGAAGCTTTCTCCGCCGGTGGAGTTGGCTCCGCCGCTGCTGTGCTCTCCACATCCCACACATGGCACGAGTGCAGGATGACTGCGCCCGGCCACCATACAGCCCCAGCAGGCCAGCTCTTCCTTCAGCCGTGCTTGCCACATCCGCCCGCCACCGCACTCGCAACTCTCGGTCACACGCTTGCTACCGCCGCCCACGCGCTCGCCAACGCACACGCCCTCTGCAGGGATCACTGCATTCAGGGGAAATCTTGTGTCCCTGCGATCCCAGTGATTTGGATCTAGGGGAGAAACCCAGTGCTGCTGCTGTTCTCCTCCTTGTACAATACATTATGCAGGAGGCTTGTGACTTCCAGGTCTGAGACCTATGGGATAGGTATATACCTTGTGCCCTCCTCCCGGAGGGGGCATGATAGTGATTTCCATGCTGCAGTGCTGGAGAGGAAAGCTCATCATTCATGTAAGCCTGAGAGCTGAACACACACACACACACACAAACACTGAGATACACACACACACTGAGATGCTCACTCACACATTCACTCAAACACACACACTCCCCCCCCCCAGGTTTACCAGGCTTCAAGGAGAATGTCTCCGCCGGGGTTTTGACTCCGCCCCCGTGTCCTCCCACACACGGCACGAGTGCAGATTGACTGCACCCGGCCACCGTACGCCTCCAGCCCCTGCAGGCCAGATTTTACTTCCGCCCATGCTACTCTCTTCCCCCACACCCGCGCTCGCTTCTCCCGCGGCCAAAACTTTTAACCGCCGCCCACGCGCTCGCCGACACACACGACCGCCGCGCTGGTTGTGAGCGGACCGCAAAAATATCCGTTGCGGGCCGTATGCGGCCCGCGGGCCGCATGTTTGACATGCCTGCTGTAAATCATATCAGATGCTGATTCCCACTACCAACTCATATAATCCAATCCCCCCCACAAACCTAGAAATACAAGCAGTAGGCAACAAAACAACACATCTACATTCCCCCCCAACATAATGCCTGATTCACCTTAAGGTTGAGATCTCCCTACATTGCTTTTTATTTACAACAACCTATTCATTAGAGGCATATTGTCAGCAGTACAATTATTTTTACCATGGCAATATTTTTATGCCACATGCATATGAGGGGGGTGGGGGGGCAGACACTATAAACCAGGGGTCTCAAACTCAGTCCTCATGGGCTACCAACAGGCC
Organism: Ascaphus truei; assembly: GCF_040206685.1. NCBI lineage: Eukaryota > Metazoa > Chordata > Amphibia > Anura > Ascaphidae > Ascaphus > Ascaphus truei. The sequence goes on from NW_027456899.1 coordinate 191,507, forward strand.
AGCTTTTATCAATATCCCTGCTTCAGCACATGTGGCTCCATCAGTGGCTTAGTGGAAGACTGCACCACCTGTGCTGAAGCAGGGATATCCATAAAAACTGGCCTGTTAGTGGCCCTTGAGGACTGACTTTGAGACCCCTGATATAAACACTGTAGTGGAAGCGGGACCTAAGGGAGCAAGAGCTGAAAAGAAGAAAAAGGAGATAAAAAAAAACCTAAAAAACAAAACCCCATTGAAGAGGGAACAAAAGGAGATATGAAGGCAGAGGATCTAATTCTCACCATCAACGCCGATATGGTCAGGGATTAGAGAGGGCCACCATGCCCCTGAATTAGGCCTCGAAGGAGACTGAAGTTTTGTTTGTTTTTTTATTTCTATTTTTGGAGCAAAGATTCGGTGGATTGAGCCATGTTTGTCAAAACGTCGCTTTTGTTTGTTTCTGAATTTGGCATATTTATTTTTACAGCATCATGTAGATTTCAGTGTTAATTGTGACCCAGAAGAGTTCACTGCTGATAGAGTAGAGTACGGTGGAGTTTTTATGTACGCTTTACCACTTGAGCATCATTGGCCAACTAAGCCCTCATTGGCAGGGACAAGCGCGGCTCCAGGGCTTCCTACTTATTTTATTCTTACAGACCCCGTCGTGCCCGAACCAGTGCTTTGGCTGCTTTCTGTACCAATTTGGGTATGCCTGGGCTTACCCCCACAGAGACTTCTTTAGTTGCATTGGTTCACGTTTCTTGATTTTAGGAGGTCAGGATATAGAGCAAGGGAAGTACCTTTGGTCCTACAGATCGCAGGGAACGGGCCAAAAGAAGGGGTCTATCCCCGAAATGTTGCCCCCCTCAATTGCCTTTATTCTGCTAAACCCCATTTTTTCCCCCTCCCCACCTCCCCCATTTTTTTCCCTTCCTTCCCCAATCCCTTGTCCTCATTTTCACCTTTTTACTCACAGGTATTTTTTTTACACCTTGAGTAACTGCTTCCCCTTTTTCTGCAATTACTGTGCATCTATATCTGTATGTTATGTTCGCTGATATGTGTTAACATTAAATGTACTATTTTGCTTATATCCAGAGTATCATCGCATTGAGTGCAGCTTTGGTTTCATTCTGAATAAAGCCCAAACAATCTATTAGCATGAAATATTATTTCTACATTTTCTATAACAAAACGTATAAAGACTGCAATTCATTATCATTAGCCCATTAATTTATTCTAATTTTACCTCCAGGCTGCCCTTACGACGTATCCAGTAGGTCATGGGGGCTGGCACACCGGGGGTCTTATGACTTACAGGGAACGTCATACTATTGAAACGGAAGCAGAGTCGTGTTTAAGACACGGGGAGGCCAGATTTTCCTGAGATATTTACATTCTCGTGTGCCGTTGTTTCTGGTCACTTTTGGGAAATTAACATGGCTGCCACCCAAGCCCCACTCCCACATTTCAGCTTCTTTTTGGAGAACCACAGCAACCTGTTTTTATTTTACTGGGACATACAGTAAACATCTTTGGAACCACAGGGTCCCACAGAGCTAGGAATAATGTTACTTAACTCCCGGGGACTCCCCAGTCACAATTATGTAAAAGAACAACAGGGATTTATGCTTTTACTGGATTGATGTCCCATAACTCTACCAACCCTCACCATAAATTCACCCTACCCAGGGCTGGACTGGCTGGGGTAGAAGGCAGCAATTCCCCCTGGGCCGCCTTAATTACTTGGACCAGTGTCTAAGAAACAAAATCTTTCTGACCTCAACAGCTGAAAGCTGTATCTGTCTCAGGATGCGGTAAGCAGTAGGACCCATGGGAAACCTAATTCTCACCTCTCTACTTTACCAGCTCCCTACCTGCTGCAGAGTTATATAGAGAAGTGGCCTTCCCTGGCATTGAGGAGACAGACATGGGAAAATACATTGTGGTGAGACACAGGGATCAGGGGTGAGACATAAGGCACATGCCAAAGAGACTCAAGAAGTGGAGAGAAACCGGTTCAAGGCAGACAGACACAACAAATTGTAAATGGGTAATGGGCTGAAAAGGCAAATCAGGGAGCCTCCAGAAGCACTCTACTCTAAAAGGTAACTGGGAAATTGCCTAAGATGTGCTTTGACATAGCTTATGTCCATATTATGTATTTATGAACTACTGCCCGTGTGTATCTATCCAATTTCAGAAGTTCATGTATTTGTTTCCGTGGGATACTAGTCCATGAGCAGTAGGTTGTGTTTGCCCACAGGCTACAATTTGTCAGCCAGCCCCTGTCCCTAGCCCTGCAACAATGCCATAATCTTTCATTTCAAATCTCTGAAGTGTTACCTGCTGAATCCCAACAGCGTATGTCTTCAGAAAAAACTCTGAAAATTCAAAATATTCCTTGGTGACGTTCCCCGGGCTCCCATACCTACCAAGGACAAGGCACTCATCAGCAACAGGCACAGTACAACTCACAACTCATGCAGGAGTGAGGGGAGCATGTCAGGCCCACACAGACATGCAATGGGGAGGAAAAGGACCATGGCCACCATGACCAGTCCGCACAGACATGCCATGGGGGGGGGGGGGTGGAGAGAGAAAGGGGACCATGACCAGCCCACACAGACATGTGGAGGGACAAAGTCCAGGCCACAGACATGATGGGGAATTAAATAGTCACATTAGGGTGAGAAGTAGGAGAAGGATGTGTTGGGATTTAGTAATAGTAGCCCACAAAGTGATGTGTGGTGCAATGGGGACACAACAACCCACAAAACCGAGCCGAGAAACAGAAACACAAAAATTGAACATGGATCTTCTAAGAGTGAAATCAGTGAATAGACAAGGATGCTATGTAATTCCATTACAAATTGTGTAGGGAGCGTAACTAAAACAGGTCCTAAAGCGCAATCCACACTGCTCGCCATTTTTTGCAGTATAAAGTTTTACACTTTCCAATGCTGTTTTTTTATTTTAAGAACAGGACATGCTAAAGGGATCAAGGTATTAACATTATATGAGAAACTCAAAGGCTTCTGAGGAGGACCAAGTGAACACATGACAGTGACATTTTCTTTGGGAGGGGCCATGTGGGAAGGGAATAGAGAAAGTGCGTGGCTTTCTCTCGTTTAATAGATATATATTTTTTTAGGGGGGGTCCAAAGTGTGGTACTCCCCCCGTCAATACGCCACACAGGCCACTAGCTCCCTGATTGCCCAGGGAATGTGTCACCTGGTACAGGACTAAACAGGAACGTTACCGCTCAAATAGACGCGTGATGACGTGAAGCGCCCACTTCTTACACTTCCACCACAACAGCTCCGGACAATCATCCTCATCCACCTGCAATGTTTCCTGTCAGACAGAAGATAGTCAACAAACTGTTATACTGTAAATAGACAGAACTTCTGTTCAGCATGAAATAAGCTGTGCAGCTTCATGGAGCAGATGTGAACTCCCCATTTATTCACAGAGCTCACCCTGCCACCCCACATTTACTGCTGAACCTACTCCCTTTCTTGGTGAAACTGCATCAGATTTCACCGTCCAGTTTATCCAGACTAATTTCACTCCATTTGCTTGTTCTGTGATGAGAACATACAGCATAACAGAGCTTGTGCTGCTACAGGCTGAAAATATATACAGCACAAAGCAATAAAGAAATTCTAATTTAAAAGGCAGCAGCTTGATCTGACTAAGAGACCATCACCAAGTGACATGGACAAAGTCTGTGGAGATAGCCCAAGCCCCTATGGGCAGGTACAACACCCCAATCATTCGTTGATAAAGGTACCATTGTTGTAACAAAATGTTGGCATTAGAACATGCTTAAATATGTTATATAGTTTTTCATATCTTTAAGGTGTGCCAAGGTAAGATGGCTCCTGGTATCCTGCCTCTCTATTTATGCCCTTTTAAAAGGTTATTATGCTGCTAATCTTCTAACCTCACACAACACCATCTCTGAAAATGTCAAGGTCCATCATGAAAACGTGATTTATTCGTGCGAATAATGCAAAGCAGATTATCCACGTCCAGTCTTACTGGAGGCACGTCCCTGTCAGTGATGCTGCTGAAAACACTCATCCATTGGGTCATCATCTGATTATTCACCAGCTGGAGCGGCAGCGCATACTGAGGGCAGAGAGCAGGCAAGTTGTTACCTGTTAGCTTCTTAAACACCAGGATAACGCAGTACTGTATCCCGCACATAGACAACAGAGAGTGGAGGGAATATTTTCATATTTAGAGGTTTTCAAATCATGCTAAGATTCTAAAAGAGAGGGAGTAGCTCAGTGAGTAATGACACTGACTGGCACTTTGAAGTAGGGGAGTTTGGTTCAATTCCCGGTGTCGGCTCCTGTTGTTTTGGTCCCTCGATGTATCTTGGTCATCATTCTCCATGGTACCAGCAGCCAATGGTGATATCTTGATCATCAGACGATCATATTGTAAAATTAAAGGAGAAAGAAAGGGTACATCAGCACCACCCAATATGGACAGATTGCAGTCTTAGTAAGTCCATGGAACAGCTAAGGTATCCATTTCGAAAAGGCTCCAAAGCAATCTGTTTGGTTCTGGCTGCTGGCATGTTGTCACAAAAGTACTGGTCGACCACATACATTAGCTGCACCTGGAACCACCATCTGTAAGAAAAGAAGGAAGCATTAAGCAATAGGTATTAAACTTTATGAGGGTTAATACACAGGCCTATTATCCCCATCTATGAGCATTAAACAGGTACTTTCCTGTTCTGCTGCATTATCCCCCCTCCTGCTTCTCTTCTTTTTTCCTGATGGGTTCAGAACCCAAACCTTAACGCCCTTCTGCAACTCGGGTCCCCTGAGTCCACCTGTATGGCAATGGGCACATGGACGCCTATATTGACTATACCAAGCACAGTGCCTGTCTCAATATATCGGTCTATCTTGGTCCCAGTCGGCTGTGTTTGCCACTGATGAATGTCAGTCACCAATGTCACCTCCCCTGTTGCCCACCCAATGAGGGTGTGTGATGCTGTGATTGCTTTCACCTGCCCCTCCAGCAACCCATTGCTGCGTTCAATTAGACCCGCTGCTTGTGGGTGGTAAGGAATATGCATTCTCCATTGTACTCCACTGTCCTTTGCCCACGCCTGGACCATGGATCCAGTGAAGTGTGTACTCTGATCTGATTGAGTCTCCTCAGGGATCCCATAGGCTAGGACCACCTGTTGCAGAGCTTTAAGGGTAGTTCCTTGTAAATCCCCGCATCTTAGGGTCCCAGTGGCCTTTTTCTCAATAGGCCATTTCTTAATTTCTGTGCAAAGGTCACATCCTTCTCTGGCCATTGCTATCCAATGCCGCCCTTGGTATGTTACTACAGTGGATCCATCAGTGAACCAGGCACTGCTTCTCTCATTTTCTGGCAGCTGCTCAATTGGTGTGGCTTCTGACACAGGGGAGGGGTCGAGTATAGGTACCCCATTCCCCAGTGTCTCTTTCAGACTTTCATAAGTTAACAGGCCAGCCATTTGTTGATATAGCTTTCTCCGCTCCCCGGCTTGGATTCCTCATCTCTCCTGTAGGTACCATTTCCACTTCAGCATGGCAGCCTGTTGTGTGACATGGCTGTGGGCTATAAGGCCCTGGTCTCATACCCACGGTCCTATGGGTAGGTCAGTTTTCACTGTAACTTCGTCCGGCCCGATGATTGGTTCCACCGCTTGAAGGGCTGTGCAGACCCCAAACAATGTCTTTTCCGTGGGGTAATGCGTTGTTGGGCCTCTGTGAGTTGTTTTGATCAGGATCCCACAGGCATTTTCTGCTTCTGGTTAGCTTCACTGGATTCCTGACATAATCCCTGGGACATCACATTGTCGGTTCAGGTAACATTCAACTTTGAAAAAAATATATTCCTGGCTCCGGAGGGCCCAAACCTTGATGTTATGGTATTGCCTCCTTAGCTGCTTGGAAGGCACTCTGTTGTTCTGCCCCCCCACACGAATAGCGGCTTCTTGTGGGTCACATTGTAGATGGGCCACAAAATCAATCCCAGATGGAAATGCCTCCAAAAGCCCAAGGCGCCCACAAAATACAACACTTCTTTAGAGGTCTTTGGTGTGGGTGTCACATGATGGATTCCAATGCTTTGGAGGGGATCTGTCGACTGAGCCCAAACCCCATCTAACCCAAAAACTGTACCTCTGGTCCGGGGCCCTGTATATTCTTGCTGTGTATAGTCCAGCCTTAGTCAATCATATGGGTCATTATAGTCTTGAGGTTTGTCTCCACCTGTTCTTCAGTTTCAGTCACCATCACATCATTGCTATAATGAAACATTTTAGCGCACAGTGTTAGGGTAGCCAGGTCAATGGCCACCATTGCATGACATATGGTAGGTGAGTGCAGATATCCTTGCACGACCACCTGAAAGGTGTATTGGCGCCCTTCCCAGGTAAAGGCAAAATTGTCCTGTGAATTGGCACTAGTGGGAATACTGAAGGAGGAATCATCTTCTGAGTCAATCACAGCATGGCAGGCTCCCACATACCTAACCAAATGTTTCACCAAAGTAACCATGTCGGGGATGACAGCGGCCACCGGGGGCGCTTCCTTGTTTAGGGCTCTACAGTCCATAGCCATCCTCCACGACCCGTCTGTTTTTTTCACAGACCAGACAGGAGCATTGAACAGACTGGCTGCAGGCTGCATTACCTCTGACTCCAGCAATGCCTGGACAGTCTTCCCTTTTCTCATTCTGCTCTCCCGGTAGCCTATACTGCTTCAGGTATATCAGGTGGTCAGGAGGAGGTATTTGTACCGGGGTCCATTTGGCAATCACCCACCCAGTCACTCACTCACCCAGTCACTCACTCACACAGAAACCCAGTCACTCAGCCAGTCGCTCAGCAAGTCGCACACTCAGTCACTCACCCAGTTACTCACCCAGTGACTCACTCACCCAGTCACCCAGACACTCACTCACCCAGTCACCCAGTCACTCACTCACCCAGTCACTCACTCACCCAGTCACTCACCCACCCAGTCACTCACACACCCACCCAGTCACCCACCCACCCAGTCACCCAGCCACCCAGTCACCCACATACCCAGTCACTCACCCACCCAGTCACTCACCCACCCAGTTACTCACCCGCCCAGTCACTTACTCACCCAGTCACTCACTCACCCAGTCCCCAAATCACCCACCCAGTCACTCACGCACCCAGTCACTCACTCACCCAGTCCCCAACTCACCCACCCAGTCACTCACCCACCCAGTCACTCACCCACCCAACCAGTCACCCACCCACCCACCCAGTCACTCACCCACCCAGTCACTCACCCACCCAGTCACTCACTCGCCCAGTCCCCAACTCACCCACCCAGTCACTCACCCACACAGTCACTCACCCACCCACCCAGTCACTCACCCACCCAGTCACTCACCCACCCACCCACTCACACACCCACTCACACACCCACACACTCACTCACCCACCCACTCACCCACCCAGTCACTCACCCACCCAGTCACTCACCGACCCAGTCACTCACCCACCCAGTCACTCACTCACCCACCCAGTCACTCACTCACCCACTCACTCACCCACTCACTCACTCACTCACCCACTGACTCACCCACCCAGTCACTCACCCACCCAGTCACTCACCCACCCAGTCACTCATGCACCCAGTCACTAACTCACCCACCCAGTCACTAACTCACCCACCCAGTCACTGGCTCACCCACCCAGTCACTCACCGACCCAGTCACTCACTGACCCAGTCACTCACCGACCCAGTCACTCACCCACCCAGTAACTCACTCACTGACCCAGTCACTCACCCACCCAGTCACTCACCCACCCAGTCACTCACCCACCCACCCAGTCACTCAAGTCACCCACCCACCCAGTCACCCACCCACCCAGTCACCCACCCACCCAGTCACTCACCCACCCAGTCACTCAACCACCCAGTCACTCACCCACCCAGTCACTCACCCACCCACTCACCCACCCACTCACCAACTCACCCACTCACCAGTCACTTACCCACCCAGTCACTCACCCACCCACCCAGTCACTCACCCACCCAGTCACTCACCCACCCAGTCACTCACCCACCCACTCACCCACCCACTCACCCACCCACTCACCCAGTCACTCATCCACCCACCCAGTCACTCATCCACCCACCCAGTCACTCATCCACACAGCCAGTCACTCACCCAGTCACTCATTCACACAGTAACCCAGTCACTCAGCCAGTCACTCAGCCAGTCGCTCAGCCAGTTGCTCAGCCAGTCGCTCACCCAGTCACTCACCCAGTCACTCACTCACCCAGTCACTCACTCACCCAGTCACTCACTCACCCAGTCACCCAGTCACTCACTCACCCAGTCACCCAGTCACTCACTCACCCAGTCACCCAGTCACTCACTCACCCAGTCACTCACTCACCCAGTCACTCACTCACCCAGTCACTCACTCACCCAGTCACTCACTCACCAACTCACTCACCCACCCAGTCACTCACCCACCCAGTCACTCACCCACCCACCCAGTCACTCACCCATCCAGTCACTCACCCACCCAGTCACTCACCCACCCACCTAGTCACCCACCCACCCAGTCACCCACCCACCCAGTCACTCACCCACCCACCCACCCAGTCACTCACTAACCCAGTCCCCAACTCACCCACCCAGTCACTCACGCACCCAGTCACTCACTCACCCAGTCCCCAACTCACCCACCCACTCACCCACCCACTCACCCACCCACTCACACACCCACCCACTCACCCACCCACTCAATCACCCACCCACCCAGTCACTCCCTCACTCATCCAGTCACTCACTCACCCAGTCACTCACCCAGTCACTCACCCAGTCACTCACCCAGTCACTCACCCACCCAGTCACTCACCCACCCAGTCACTCACCCACCCAGTCAATCACCCACCCAGTCACTAACTCATCCACCCAGTCACTAACTCATCCACCCAGTCACTAACTCACTTACCCACCCAGTCACTCACCCACCCAGTCACTCACTCACCCACCCACCCAGTCACTCACCCACCCACTCACTCACCCACCCAGTCACTCACCCACCCACCGAGTCACTCACCCACCACGTCACTCACCCACCCACTCACCCACCCACACAGTCACTCACCCACCCACTCACCCACCCACTCACCCACTCACCCACCCACCAGTCACTCACCCACCCAGTCACTCACCCACCCAGTCACTCACCCACCCAGTCACTCACCCAAGTCACTCAATGTCACTCACCCACCCAGTCACTCACCCACACAGTCACTCACCCACCCACCCAGTCACCCACCCACCCAGTCACTCACCCACCCACCCACTCACACACCCACTCACACACCCACCCACTCACTCACCCACCCACTCACCCACCCAGTCACTCACCCACCCAGTCACTAACCGACCCAGTCACTCAACCACCCAGTCACTCACTCACCCACCCAGTCACTCACTCACCCAGTCACTCACTCACCCACTCACTCACCCACTCACTCACTCACCCACTCACTCACCCAGTCACTCACCCACCCACCCAGTCACTCACTCACCCAGTCACTCACTCACTCACACAGAAACCCAGTCACTCAGCCAGTCGCTCAGCAAGTCGCTCACTCAGTCACTCACCCAGTTACTCACCCAGTGACTCACTCACCCAGTCACCCAGACACTCACTCACCCAGTCACCCAGTCACTCACCCACCCAGTCACTCACACACCCACACAGTCACCCACCCACCCAGTCACCCAGCCACCCAGTCACCCACCCACCCAGTCACTCACCCACCCAGTCACTCACCCACCCAGTTACTCACCCACCCAGTCACTTACTCACCCAGTCACTCACTCACCCAGTCCCCAAATCACCCACCCAGTCACTCACGCACCCAGTCACTCACTCACCCAGTCACTCACCCACCCAGTCACTCACCCACCCAACCAGTCACCCACCCACCCAGTCACTCACCCACCCAGTCACTCACCCACCCAGTCACTCACTCGCCCAGTCCCCAACTCACCCACCCAGTCACTCACCCACACAGTCACTCACCCACCCACCCAGTCACTCACCCACCCAGTCTCCCACCCACCCAGTCACTCACCCACCCACCCACTCACACACCCACACATTCACTCACCCACCCACTCACCCACCCAGTCACTCACCCACCCAGTCACTCATCGACCCAGTCACTCACCCACCCAGTCACTCACTCACCCACCCAGTCACTCACTCACCCACCCAGTCACTCACCCACTCACTCACCCACTCACTCACCCACTCACTCACCCACCCAGTCACTCACCCACCCAGTCACTCACCCACCCAGTCACTCATGCACCCAGTCACTAACTCACCCACCCAGTCACTAACTCACCCACCCAGTCACTAGCTCACCCACCCAGTCACTCACCGACCCAGTCACTCACTGACCCAGTCACTCACCGACCCAGTCACTAACCCACCCAGTAACTCACTCACTGACCCAGTCACTCACCCACCCAGTCACTCACCCACCCAGTCACTCACCCACCCACCCAGTCACTCAAGTCACCCACCCACCCACCCACCCAGTCACCCACCCAGTCACCCACCCACCCAGTCACTCACCCACCCAGTCACTCAACCACCCAGTCACTCACCCACCCACTCACCCACCCACTCACGAACTCAACCACTCACCAGTCACTTACCCACCCAGTCACTCACCCACCCACCCAGTCACTCACCCACCCAGTCACTCACCCACCCAGTCACTCACCCACCCAGTCACTCACCCACCCAGTCACTCACCCACCCACTCACCCAGTCACTCATCCACCCACCCAGTCACTCATCCACCCACCCAGTCACTCATCCACACAGCCAGTCACTCACCCAGTCACTCATTCACACAGTAACCCAGTCACTCAGCCAGTCACTCAGCCAGTTGCTCAGCCAGTCGCTCACCCAGTCACTCACCCAGTCACTCACTCACCCAGTCACTCACTCACCCAGTCACTCACTCACCCAGTCACTCACTCACCCAGTCACCCAGTCACTCACTCACCCAGTCACCCAGTAACTCACTCACCCAGTCAACCAGTCACTCACTCACCCAGTCACTCACTCACCCAGTCACTCACTCACCCAGTCACTCACTCACCCACCCACCCAGTCACTCACCCACCCACTCAACTCACCCACCCACTCACTCACCCACCCAGTCACTCACTCACCGACCCAGTCACTCACTGACCCAGTCACTCACCGACCCAGTCACTCACCCACCCAGTAACTCACTCACTGACCCAGTCACTCACCCACCCAGTCACTCACCCACCCAGTCACTCACCCACCCACCCAGTCACTCAAGTCACCCACCCACCCACCAAGTCACCCACCCAGTCACCCACCCACCCAGTCACTCACCCACCCAGTCACTCAACCACCCAGTCACTCACCCACCCACTCACCCACCCACTCACCCACCCACTCACGAACTCAACCACTCACCAGTCACTTACCCACCCAGTCACTCACCCACCCACCCAGTCACTCACCCACCCAGTCACTCACCCACCCAGTCACTCACCCACCCACTCACCCACCCACTCACCCAGTCACTCATCCACCCACCCAGTCACTCATCCACCCACCCAGTCACTCATCCACACAGCCAGTCACTCACCCAGTCACTCATTCACACAGTAACCCAGTCACTCAGCCAGTCACTCAGCCAGTCGCTCAGCCAGTTGCTCAGCCAGTCGCTCACCCAGTCACTCACCCAGTCACTCACTCACCCAGGCACTCACTCACCCAGTCACTCACTCACCCAGTCACCCAGTCACTCACTCACCCAGTCACCCAGTAACTCACTCACCCAGTCAACCAGTCACTCACTCACCCAGTCACTCACTCACCCAGTCACTCACTCACCCAGTCACTCACTCACCCACCCACCCAGTCACTCACCCACCCACTCAACTCACCCACCCACTCACTCACCCACCCAGTCACTCACCCACCCAGTCACTCACCCACCCAGACACTCACTCACCCAGTCACCCAGTCACTCACTCACCCAGTCACTCACTCACCCAGTCACTCACCCACCCAGTCACTCACACACCCACCCAGTCACCCACCCACCCAGCCACCCAGTCACCCACCCACCCAATCACTCACCCACCCAGTCACTCACCCACCCAGTTACTCACCCACCCAGTCACTTACTCACCCAGTCACTCACTCACCCAGTTCCCAAATCACCCACCCAGTCACTCACGCACTAGTCACTCACTCACCCAGTCCCCAACTCACCCACCCAGTCACCCACCCACCCAGTCACTCACCCACCCAGTCACTCACCCACCCAGTCACTCACTCGCCCAGTCCCCAACTCACCCACCCAGTCACTCACCCACACAGTCACTCACCCACCCAGTCACTCACCCACCCAGTCACCCACCCACCCAGTCACTCACCCACCCACCCACTCACACACCCACTCACACACCCACACACTCACTCACCCACCCACTCACCCACCCAGTCACTCACCCACCCAGTCACTCACCGACCCAGTCACTCACCCACCCAGTCACTCACTCACCCATCCAGTCACTCACTCACCCACTCACCCACTCACTCACCCACTCACTCACTCACCCACTCACTCACCCACCCAGTCACTCACCCACCCAGTCACTCATCCACCCAGTCACTCATGCACCCAGTCACTAACTCACCCACCCAGTCACTAACTCACCCACCCAGTCACTAGCTCACCCACCCAGTCACTCACCGACCCAGTCACTCACTGACCCAGTCACTCACTGACCCAGTCACTCACCGACCCAATCACTCACCCACCCAGTAACTCACTCACTGACCCAGTCACTCACCCACCCAGTCACTCACCCACCCACCCAGTCATTCAAGTCACCCACCCACCCAGTCACCCACCTAGTCACCCACCCACCCAGTCACTCACCCACCCAGTCACTCAACCACCCAGTCACTCACCCACCCAGTCATTCACCCACCCACTCACCCACCCACTCACCAACTCACCCACTCACCAGTCACTTACCCACCCAGTCACTCACCCACCCACCCAGTCACTCACCCACCCAGTCACTCACCCACCCAGTCACTCACCCACCCACTCACCCAGTCACTCATCCACCCACCCAGTCACTCATCCACCCACCCAGTCACTCATCCACACAGCCAGTCACTCACCCAGTCACTCATTCACACAGTAACCCAGTCACTCAGCCAGTCACTCAGCCAGTCGCTCAGCCAGTTGCTCAGCCAGTCGCTCACCCAGTCACTCACCCAGTCACTCACCCAGTCACTCACTCACCCAGTCACTCACTCACCCAGTCACCCAGTCACTCACTCACCCAGTCACCCAGTCACTCACTCACCCAGTCACCCAGTCACTCACTCACCCAGTCACTCACTCACCCAGTCACTCACTCACCCAGTCACTCACTCACCCAGTCACTCACTCACCCAGTCACTCACTCACCCAGTCACTCACTCACCAACTCACTCACCCACCCACCCAGTCACTCACCTATCCAGTCACTCACCCACCCAGTCACTCACCCACCCACCTAGTCACCCACCCACCCAGTCACCCACCCAGTCACCCACCCAGTCACCCACCCACTCACCCACCCACTCACCCACCCAGTCACTCACTAACCCAGTCCCCAACTCACCCACCCAGTCACTCACGCACCCAGTCACTCACTCACCCAGTCCCCAACTCACCCACCCACTCACCCACCCACTCACACACCCACCCACTCACCCACCCACTCAATCACCCACCCACCCAGTCACTCCCTCACTCACCCAGTCACTCACTCACCCAGTCACTCACCCACCCAGTCACTCCCTCACTCACCCAGTCACTCACTCACCCAGTCACTCACCCACCCAGTCACTCACCCACCCAGTCAATCACCCACCCAGTCACTAACTCATCCACCCAGTCACTAACTCACTTACCCACCCAGTCACTCACCCACCCAGTCACTCACTCACCCACCCACCCAGTCACTCACCCACCCACTCAACTCACCCACCCAGTCACTCACCCACCCAGTCACTCACCCACCCAGTCACTCACCCACCCACCGAGTCACTCACCCACCACGTCACTCACCCACCACGTCACTCACCCACCCACTCACCCACCCACTCACCCACTCACCCACCCACCAGTCACTCACCCACCCAGTCACTCACCCACCCAGTCACTCACCCACCCGGTCACTCAACCACCCAGTCACTCAATGTCACTCACCCACCCAGTCACTCACCCACCCAGTCACTCACCCACCCATCCATTCACTCAACACACACCCAGTCACTCATCCACCCACCCAGTCAATCATCCACACAGCCAGTCACTCACCCAGTCACTCACTCACCCAGTCACTCACTCACACAGTAACCCAGTCACTCAGCCAGTCACTCAGTCACTCAGCCAGTCACTCAGCCAGTTGCTCATTCAGTCACTCATCCAGTCACTCACCCAGTCACTCACTCACCCAGTCCCCAACTCACCCACTCACCCACCCACTCACCCACCCACTCACTCACACACACACCCACTCACACACACACCCACTTACCCACCCACTCAATCACCCACCCACCCAGTCACTCCCTCACTCACCCAGTCACTCACTCACCCAGTCACTCACCCAGTCACTCACCCACCCAGTCACTCACCCACCCAGTCACTCACCCACCCAGTCAATCACCCACCCAGTCACTAACTCATCCACCCAGTCACTAACTCACTTACCCACCCAGTCACTCACCCACCCAGTCACTCACCCACCCACCCAGTCACTCACCCACCCACTCAACTCACCCACCCACTCACTCACCCACCCAGTCACTCACCCACCCAGTCACTCACCCACCCACCGAGTCACTCACCCACTATGTCACTCACCCACCAACTCACCCACCCACACAGTCACTTACCCACCAACTCACACACCCACTCACCCACCCACTCACCCACCCACTCACCCACCCACCAGTCACTCACCCACCCAGTCACTCACCCACCCAGTCACTCATCCACCCACGTCACTCACCCACCCACTCACCCACCCACACAGTCACTCACCCACCCACTCACCCACCCACTCACTCACCCACCCACCAGTCACTCACTCACCCAGTCACTCACTCACCCAGTCCCCAACTCACCCACACACTCACCCACCCACTCACGCACACACCCACCCACTCACCCACCCACTCACACACCCACCCACTCACCCACCCACTCAATCACCCACCCACCCAGTCACTCCCTCACTCACCCAGTCACTCACTCACCCAGTCACTCACTCACCCAGTCACTCACTCACCCAGTCACTCACCCACCCAGTCACTCACCCACCCAGTCACTCACCCACCCAGTCAATCACCCACCCAGTCACTAACTCATCCACCCAGTCACTAACTCACTTACCCACCCAGTCACTCACCCACCCAGTCACTCACTCACCCACCCACCCAGTCACTCACCCACCCACTCAACTCACCCACCCACTCACTCACCCACCCAGTCACTCACCCACCCAGTCACTCACCCACCCAGTCACTCACCCACCCACCGAGTCACTCACCCACCACGTCACTCACCCACCCACTAAACCCACCCACACAGTCACTCACCCACCCACTCACCCACCCACTCACCCACCCACCCACCAGTCACTCACCCACCCAGTCACTCACCCACCCAGTCACTCACACACCCAGTCACTCACCCACCCACCCAGTCACTCACCCACCCACACACCCAGTCACTCACCCACCCAGTCACTCACCCACACAGTCACTCCCCTACCCAGTCACTCACCCACCCAGTCACTCACACACCCACCCACCCAGTCACCCACCCACCCAGTCACCCACCCACCCAGGCACTCACCCACCCAGTCACTCACTCACCCAGTCCCCAACTCACCCACCCAGTCACTCACCCACCCAGTCACTCACTCACCCAGTCCCCAACTCACCCACTCACACAGTCACTCACCCACACACCCACTCACTCACCCACCCACTCACCCACCCAGTCACTCACCCACCCACCCAGACACTCACTCACCCACCCAGTCACTCACTCACCCACCCAGTCACTCACTCAACCCAGTCACTCACTCACCCAGTCACTCACTCACCCACCCAGTCACTCACCCACCCAGTCACTCACCCACCCAGTCACTCACTGACCCAGTCACTCACCCACCCAGTCTCTAACTCACCCACCCCGTCACTAACTCACTCACCCACCCAGTCACTCGCTGACCCAGTCACTCACTGACCCAGTCACTCACCGACCCAGTCACTCACCCACCCAGTCACTCATTCACCCACCCTGTCACTCACCCACCCGGTCACTCACCCACCCAGTCACTCACCCACCCAGTCACTCACCCACCCAGTCACTCACCCACCCACTCACTCACCCACCCACTCACCCACCCACCAGTCACTCACCCACCCAGTCACTCACCTACCCACCCAGTCACTCACCCACCCACACACCCAGTTACTCATCCACCCACCCAGTCACTCATCCACACAGCCAGTCACTCACCCAGTCACTCACCCACCCAGTCACTCACCCACCCAGTCACTCACCCACACAGTCACTCCCCTACCCAGTCACTCACCCACCCACCCAGTCACTCACCCACCCACCCAGTCACTCACCCACCCACCCAGTCACCCACCCACCCAGTCACTCACCCACCCAGGCACTCACCCACCCAGGCACTCACTCACCCAGTCCCCAACTCACCCACTCACACAGTCACTCACCCACACACCCATTCACTCACACACCCACTCACCCACCCAGTCACTCACCCACCCACCCAGTCACTCACTCACTCACCCACCCAGTCACTCACCCACCAGTCACTCACCCACCCAGTCACTCACCCACCCAGTCACTCACCCACCCACACACCCAGTCACTCATCCACCCACCCAGTCACTCATCCACACAGCCAGTCACTCACCCAGTCACTCACTCACCCAGTCACTCACTCACACAGTAACACAGTCACTCAGCCAGTCACTCAGCCAGTCACTCAGCCAGTTGCTCACCCAGTCACTCACCCAGTCACTCACTCACCCAGTCACTCACTCACACACTCACTCACTCAGCCAGTCACTCACTCACCCAGTCACTCACCCACCCAGTCACTCACCCACCCAGTCACTCACCCACCCAGTCACTTACCCACCCACCCAGTCACCCACCCACCCAGTAACCCACCCACCCACTCACTCACCCACCCAGTCACTCACCCACCCAGTCACTCACTCACCCAGTCCCCAACTCACCCACCCAGTTACTCATGCACCTAGTCCCCAACTCACCCAGTCACTCACCCACCCACTCACCCACCCACTCACTCACCCACCCACTCACTCACCCACCCACTCACTCACTCACCAACCCAGTCACTCACCCACCCAGTCACTCACTCACCCACGCAGTCACTCACTCACCCAGTCACTCACTCACTCAGTCACTCATTCACCCAGTCACTCACTCACTCACTCACCCAGTCACTCACTCACCCAGTCACTCACCCACCCACTCACTCACCCACCCAGTCACTCACACACCCAGTCACTCACTCACCCACGCAGTCACTCACTCACCCAGTCACTCACTCACTCAGTCACTCATTCACCCAGTCACTCACTCACTCACTCACCCAGTCACTCACTCACCCAGTCACTCACCCACCCACTCACTCACCCACCCAGTCACTCACACACCCAGTCACTCACTCACCCAATCACTCACCCACCCAGTCACTCAAGTCAAAACCCAGTCACTCACCCACCCAGTCACTCACCCACCCAGTCACTCACCCACCCAGTCACTCACCCACCCAGTCACTCACCCAGTCCCCAACTCACCCACCCAGTCACTCACGCACCCAGTCACTCACTCACCCAGTCCCCAACTCAATCACCCACCCACTCCCCCACCCACTCACTCACCCACACACTCACTCACTCACCCACCCATTCACTCACCCACCCAGTCACTCACCCACCCAGTCAATCACCCACCCAGTCACTCACTCAGTCACTCACCCAGTCACTCACCCACCCAGTCACTCACCCACCCAGTCACTCACTCACCCGCTCACTAACTTACTCACCCACCCACTCACTAACTCACTCACCCGCCTGCTCACTAACTCACTCACCTGCCTGCTCACTAACTCACTCACCTGCCCACTCACTAACTCACTCACCCACCTGCTCACTAACTCACCACCAGCCCGCTCACTAACTCACCCGCCCACCCGCTCACTAACTCACCCGCCCGCTCACTAACTCACCTGCCCACTCACTAACTCGCCCTCTTACTAACTCACCCGCCCGCTCACTAACTCACCCGCCCGCTCACTAACTCACCTGCCCGCTCACTAACTCGCCCGCTCACTAACTCACCCGCCCGCTCACTAACTCACCTGCCCGCTTACTAACTCACCCGCCCGCTCACTAACTCACCCGCCCACTCACTAACTCACTAGCTCACTCACCCAGTCACTCACTCACCCAGTCACTCACTCACCCAGTCACTCACTCACCCAGTCACTCACTCACCCAGTCACTCACTCACCAACTCACTCACCCACCCAGTCACTCACCCACCCAGTCACTCACCCACCCATCCAGTCACTCACCCATCCAGTCACTCACCCACCCAGTCACTCACCCACCCACCTAGTCACCCACCCACCCAGTCACCCACCCACCCAGTCACCCACCCACCCAGTCACTCACCCACCCAGTCACCCACCCAGTCACCCACCCACCCAGTCACTCACCCACCCAGTCACTCACTAACCCAGTCCCCAACTTACCCACCCAGTCACTCACGCACCCAGTCACTCACTCACCCAGTCCCCAACTCACCCACCCACTCACCCACTCACTCACACACCCACCCACTCACCCACCCACTCACACACACACCCACTCACCCATCCACTCAATCACCCACCCACCCAGTCACTCCCTCACTCACCCAGTCACTCACCCAGTCACTCACCCACCCAGTCACTCACCCACCCAGTCACTCACCCACCCAGTCAATCACCCACCCAGTAACTAACTCATCCACCCAGTCACTAACTCACTTACCCACCCAGTCACTCACCCACCCAGTCACTCACTCACCCACCCACCCAGTCACTCACCCACCCACTCACTCACCCACCCACTCACTCACCCACCCAGTCACTCACCCACCCAGTCACTCACCCACCCACCGAGTCACTCACCCACCACGTCACTCACCCACCCACTCACCCACCCACACAGTCACCCACCCACTCACCCACTCACCCACCCACTCACCCACCCACCAGTCACTCACCCACCCAGTCACTCACCCACCCAGTCACTCACCCACCCAGTCACTCACCCACCCAGTCACTCAATGTCACTCACCCACCCAGTCACTCACCCACCCAGTCACTCACTCACCCACCCACCCATTCACTCAAACCCACACACCCACCCATCCACACACCCAGTCACTCATCCACCCACCCAGTCAATCATCCACACAGCCAGTCACTCACCCAGTCACTCACTCACCCAGTCACTCACTCACACAGTAACCCAGTCACTCAGCCAGTTACTCAGTCACTCAGCCAGTCACTCAGCCAGTTGCTCATTCAGTCACTCACCCAGTCACTCACCCAGTCACTCACTCACCCAGTCACTCACTCACCCAGTCCCCAACTCACCCACTCACCCACCCACTCACTCACACACCCACCCACTCACACACACCCACTCAAACTCAATCACCCACCCACCCAGTCACTCCCTCACTCACCCAGTCACTCACCCAGTCACTCACCCAGTCACTCACCCACCCAGTCTCTCACCCACCCAGTCACTCACCCACCCAGTCAATCACCCACCCAGTCACTAACTCATCCACCCAGTCACTAACTCACTTACCCACCCAGTCACTCACCCACCCAGTCACTCACTCAACCACCCACTCAACTCACCCACCCACTCACTCACCCACCCAGTCACTCACCCACCCAGTCACTCACCCACCCACCGAGTCACTCACCCACCACGTCACTCACCCACCCACACAGTCACTCACCCACCCACTCACCCACCCACTCACCCACCCACTCACCCACCCACTCACCCACCAGTCACTCACCCACCCAGTCACTCACCCACCCAGTCACTCATCCACCCACGTCACTCACCCACCCACTCACCCACCCACACAGTCACTCACCCACCCACTGACCCACCCACTCACCCACCCACTCACCCACCCACCAGTCACTCACTCACCCAGTCACTCACTCACCCAGTCCCCAACTCACCCACTCACCCACACACTCACCCACCCACTCACTCACACACCCACCCACTCACACACACACCCACTCACCCACCCACTCAATCACCCACCCACCCAGTCACTCCCTCACTCACCCAGTCACTCACTCACCCAGTCACTCACCCAGTCACTCACCCACCCAGTCACTCACCCACCCAGTCACTCACCCATCCAGTCACTCACCCACCCAGTCAATCACCCACCCAGTCACTAACTCATCCACCCAGTCACTAACTCACTTACCCACCCAGTCACTCACCCACCCAGTCACTCACTCACCCACCCACCCACCCAGTCACTCACCCACCCACTCAACTCACTCACCCACTCACTCACCCACCCAGTCACTCACCCACCCAGTCACTCACCCACCCACCGAGTCACTCACCCACCACGTCACTCATCCACCCACTCACCCACCCACACAGTCACTCACCCACCCACTCACCCACCCACCCAGTCACCCACCCACCCACCAGTCACTCACCCACCCAGTCACTCACCCACCCAGTCACTCACCCACCCAGTCACTCACCCACCCAGTCACTCATCCACCCACACACCCAGTCACTCATCCACCCACCCAGTCACTCATCCACACAGCCAGTCACTCACCCAGTCACTCACCCACCCAGTCACTCACCCACCCAGTCACTCACCCACACAGTCACTCCCCTACCCAGTCACTCACCCACACAGTCACTCACCCACCCACCCAGTCACCCACCCACCCAGTCACCCACCCACCCAGGCACTCACCCACCCAGTCACTCACTCACCCAGTCCCCAACTCACCCACCCAGTCACTCACCCACCCAGTCACTCACCCACCCACTGAGTCACTCACCCACCACGTCACTCACCCACCCTCTCACCCACCCACACAGTCACTCACCCACCCACTCACCCACCCACTCACCCACCCACCCACCAGTCACTCACCCACCCAGTCACTCACCCACCCAGTCACTCACCCACCCAGTCACTCACCCACCCACCCAGTCACTCACCCACCCACACACCCAGTCACTCACCCACCCAGTCACTCACCCACACAGTCACTCCCCTACCCAGTCACTCACCCACCCAGTCACTCACACACCCACCCACCCAGTCACCCACCCACCCAGTCACCCACCCACCCAGGCACTCACCCACCCAGTCACTCACTCACCCAGTCCCCAACTCACCCACCCAGTCACTCACCCACACACCCACTCACTCACACACCCACTCACCCACCCAGTCACTCACCCACCCACCCAGACACTCACTCACCCACCCAGTCACTCACTCACCCACCCAGTCACTCACTCACCCAGTCACTCACTCAACCCAGTCACTCACTCACCCAGTCACTCACTCACCCACCCAGTCACTCACCCACCCAGTCACTCACCCACCCAGTCACTCACTGACCCAGTCACTCACCCACCCAGTCTCTAACTCACCCACCCCGTCACTAACTCACTCACCCACCCAGTCACTCGCTGACCCAGTCACTCACTGACCCAGTCACTCACCGACCCAGTCACTCACCCACCCAGTCACTCATTCACCCACCCTGTCACTCACCCACCCGGTCACTCACCCACCCAGTCACTCACCCACCCAGTCACTCACCCACCCAGTCACTCACCCACCCAGTCACTCACCCACCCACTCACTCACCCACCCACTCACCCACCCACCAGTCACTCACCCACCCAGTCACTCACCTACCCACCCAGTCACTCACCCACCCACACACCCAGTTACTCATCCACCCACACAGCCAGTCACTCATCCACACAGCCAGTCACTCACCCAGTCACTCACCCACCCAGTCACTCACCCACCCAGTCACACACCCACACAGTCACTCCCCTACCCAGTCACTCACCCACCCACCCAGTCACTCACCCACCCACCCAGTCACTCACCCACCCACCCAGTCACCCACCCACCCAGTCACTCACCCACCCAGTCACTCACCCACCCACCCAGTCACTCACCCACCCACCCAGTCACCCACCCACCCAGTCACTCACCCACCCAGGCACTCACCCACCCAGGCACTCACTCACCCAGTCCCCAACTCACCCACTCACACAGTCACTCACCCACACACCCATTCACTCACACACCCACTCACCCACCCAGTCACTCACCCACCCACCCTGTCACTCACTCACTCACCCACCCAGTCACTCACCCACCAGTCACTCACCCACCCAGTCACTCACCCACCCAGTCACTCACCCACCCACACACCCAGTCACTCATCCACCCACCCAGTCACTCATCCACACAGCCAGTCACTCACCCAGTCACTCACTCACCCAGTCACTCACTCACACAGTAACACAGTCACTCAGCCAGTCACTCAGCCAGTCACTCAGCCAGTCACTCAGCCAGTTGCTCACCCAGTCACTCACCCAGTCACTCACTCACCCAGTCACTCACTCACACACTCACTCACTCAGCCAGTCACTCACTCACCCAGTCACTCACCCACCCAGTCACTCACCCACCCAGTCACTCACCCACCCAGTCACTTACCCACCCACCCAGTCACCCACCCACCCAGTAACCCACCCACCCACTCACTCACCCACCCAGTCACTCACCCACCCAGTCACTCACTCACCCAGTCCCCAACTCACCCACCCAGTTACTCATGCACCCAGTCCCCAACTCACCCAGTCACTCACCCACCCACTCACCCACCCACTCACTCACCCACCCACTCACTCACCCACCCACTCACTCACTCACCAACCCAGTCACTCACCCACCCACCCAGTCACTCACTCACCCACGCAGTCACTCACTCACCCAGTCACTCACTCACTCAGTCACTCATTCACCCAGTCACTCACTCACTCACCCAGTCACTCACCCACCCACTCACTCACCCACCCAGTCACTCACACACCCAGTCACTCACTCACCCAGTCACTCACCCACCCAGTCACTCAAGTCAAAACCCAGTCACTCACCCACCCAGTCACTCACCCACCCAGTCACTCACCCACCCAGTCACTCACCCACCCAGTCACTCACCCACCCAGTCACTCACTCACCCAGTCCCCAACTCACCCACCCAGTCACTCACGCACCCAGTCACTCACTCACCCAGTCCCCAACTCAATCACCCACCCACTCCCCCACCCACTCACTCACCCACACACTCACCCACCCATTCACTCACCCACCCAGTCACTCACCCACCCAGTCAATCACCCACCCAGTCACTCACTCAGTCACTCACCCAGTCACTCACCCACCCAGTCACTCACCCACCCAGTCACTCACTCACCCGCTCACTAACTTACTCACCCACCCGCTCACTAACTCACTCACCCGCCTGCTCACTAACTCACTCACCTGCCTGCTCACTAACTCACTCACCTGCCCACTCACTAACTCACTCACCCACCTGCTCACTAACTCACCACCAGCCCGCTCACTAACTCACCCGCCCACCCGCTCACTAACTCACCCGCCCGCTCACTAACTCACCTGCCCACTCACTAACTCGCCCTCTTACTAACTCACCCGCCCGCTCACTAACTCACCCGCCCGCTCACTAACTCACCTGCCCGCTCACTAACTCGCCCGCTCACTAACTCACCCGCCCGCTCACTAACTCACCTGCCCGCTTACTAACTCACCCGCCTGCTCACTAACTCACCCGCCCACTCACTAACTCACTAGCTCACCTGCCCAGTCACTCACTCACCCAGTCACTCACTCACCCAGTCACTCACTCACCCAGTCACTCACTCACCCAGTCACTCACTCACCCAGTCACTCACTCACCCAGTCACCAACTCACTCACCCACCCAGTCACTCACCCACCCAGTCACTCACCCACCCACCCAGTCACTCACCCATCCAGTCACTCACCCATCCAGTCACTCACCCACCCACCTAGTCACACACCCACCCACCCAGTCACTCACCCACCCAGTCACCCACCCAGTCACCCACCCACCCAGTCACTCACCCACCCAGTCACTCACTAACCCAGTCCCCAACTTACCCACCCAGTCACTCACGCACCCAGTCACTCACTCACCCAGTCCCCAACTCACCCACCCACTCACCCACCCACTCACTCACACACCCACCCACTCACCCACCCACTCACACACACACCCACTCACCCATCCACTCAATCACCCACCCACCCAGTCACTCCCTTACTCACCCAGTCACTCACCCAGTCACTCACCCAGTCACTCACCCACCCAGTCACTCACCCACCCAGTCACTCACCCACCCAGTCAATCACCCACCCAGTAACTAACTCATCCACCCAGTCACTAACTCACTTACCCACCCAGTCACTCACCCACCCAGTCACTCACTCACCCACCCACCCAGTCACTCACCCACCCACTCACTCACCCACCCACCGAGTCACTCACCCACCACGTCACTCACCCACCCACTCACCCACCCACACAGTCACTCACCCACCCACTCACCCACCCACTCACCCACCCACCAGTCACTCACCCACCCAGTCACTCACCCACCCAGTCACTCACCCACCCAGTCACTCACCCACCCAGTCACTCAATGTCACTCACCCACCCAGTCACTCACCCACCCAGTCACTCACCCACCCACCCATTCACTCAAACCCACACACCCACCCACCCACACACCCAGTCACTCATCCACCCACCCAGTCAATCATCCACACAGCCAGTCACTCACCCAGTCACTCACTCACCCAGTCACTCACTCACACAGTAACCCAGTCACTCAGCCAGTCACTCAGCCAGTCACTCAGCCAGTTGCTCATTCAGTCACTCACCCAGTCACTCACCCAGTCACTCACTCACCCAGTCACTCACTCACCCAGTCCCCAACTCACCCACTCACCCACCCACTCACCCACCCACTCACTCACACACCCACCCACTCACACACACCCACTCAAACTCAATCACCCACCCACCCAGTCACTCCCTCACTCACCCAGTCACTCACCCAGTCACTCACCCACCCAGTCTCTCACCCACCCAGTCACTCACCCACCCAGTCAATCACCCACCCAGTCACTAACTCATCCACCCAGTCACTAACTCACTTACCCACCCAGTCACTCACCCACCCAGTCACTCACTCAACCACCCACTCAACTCACCCACCCACTCACTCACCCACCCAGTCACTCACCCACCCAGTCACTCACCCACCCACCGAGTCACTCTCCCACCACGTCACTCACCCACCCACTCACCCACCCACACAGTCACTCACCCACCCACTCACCCACCCACTCACCCACCCACTCACCCACCCACCAGTCACTCACCCACCCAGTCACTCACCCACCCAGTCACTCATCCACCCACGTCACTCACCCACCCACTCACCCACCCACACAGTCACTCACCCACCCACTGACCCACCCACTCACCCACCCACTCACCCACCCACCAGTCACTCACTCACCCAGTCACTCACTCACCCAGTCCCCAACTCACCCACTCACCCACACACTCACCCACCCACTCACTCACACACCCACCCACTTACCCACCCACTCACACACACACCCACTCACCCACCCACTCAATCACCCACCCACCCAGTCACTCCCTCACTCACCCAGTCACTCACTCACCCAGTCACTCACCCAGTCACTCACCCACCCAGTCACTCACCCACCCAGTCACTCACCCATCCAGTCACTCACCCACCCAGTCAATCACCCACCCAGTCACTAACTCATCCACCCAGTCACTAACTCACTTACCCACCCAGTCACTCACCCACCCAGTCACTCACTCACCCACCCACCGAGTCACTCACCCACCACGTCACTCATCCACCCACTCACCCACCCACACAGTCACTCACCCACCCACTCACCCACCCACCCAGTCACCCACCCACCCACCAGTCACTCACCCACCCAGTCACTCACCCACCCAGTCACTCACCCACCCAGTCACTCACCCACCCACCCAGTCACTCACCCACCCACACACCCAGTCACTCATCCACCCACCCAGTCACTCATCCACACAGCCAGTCACTCACCCAGTCACTCACCCACCCAGTCACTCACCCCCCCAGTCACTCACCCACACAGTCACTCCCCTACCCAGTCACTCACCCACCCAGTCACTCACCCACCCACCCAGTCACCCACCCACCCAGTCACCCACCCACCCAGGCACTCACCCACCCAGTCACTCACTCACCCAGTCCCCAACTCACCCACCCAGTCACTCACCCACCCAGTCACTCACCCACCCACCGAGTCACTCACCCACCACATCACTCACCCACCCACTCACCCACCCACACAGTCACTCACCCACCCACTCACCCACCCACTCACCCACCCACTCACCCACCCACTCACCCACCCACCAGTCACTCACCCACCCAGTCACTCACCCACCCACCCAGTCACCCACCCACCCAGTCACCCACCCACCCAGTCACCCACCCACCCAGGCACTCACCCACCCAGGCACTCACTCACCCAGTCCCCAACTCACCCACTCACACAGTCACTCACCCACACACCCACTCACCCACCCAGTCACTCACCCACCCACCCAGTCACTCACCCACCCACACACCCAGTCACTCACCCACCCACCCAGTCACTCATCCACACAGCCAGTCACTCACCCAGTCACTCACCCACCCAGTCACTCACCCACCCAGTCACTCACCCACACAGTCACTCCCCTACCCAGTCACTCACCCACCCAGTCACTCACCCACCCACCCAGTCACCCACCCACCCACCCAGTCACCCACCCACCCAGGCACTCACCCACCCAGTCACTCACTCACCCAGTCCCCAACTCACCCACCCAGTCACTCACCCACCCAGTCACTCACTCACCCAGTCCCCAACTCACACACTCACACAGTCACTCACCCACACACCCACTCACTCACACACCCACTCACCCACCCAGTCACTCACCCACCCACCCAGTCACTCACTCACCCACCCAGTCACTCACTCAACCCAGTCACTCACTCACTCACCACTCACTCACTCACCCACCCAGTCACTCACCCACCCAGTCACTCACCCACCCAGTCACTCACCCACCCAGTCACTCACCCACCCAGTCACTCACTGACCCAGTCACTCACCCACCCAGTCTCTAACTCACCCACCCCGTCACTAACTCACTCACCCACCCAGTCACTCACTGACCCAGTCACTCACTGACCCAGTCACTCACCGACCCAGTCACTCACCCACCCAGTCACTCATTCACCCACCCTGTCACTCACCCACCCGGTCACTCACCCACCCAGTCACCCACCCACCCAGTCACTCACCCACCCAGTCACTCACCCACCCACTCACCCACCCACTCACCCACCCACCAGTCACTCACCCACCCAGTCACTCACCTACCCACCCAGTCACTCACCCACCCACACACCCAGTTACTCATCCACCCACCCAGTCACTCATCCACACAGCCAGTCACTCACCCAGTCACTCACCCACCCAGTCACTCACCCACCCAGTCACTCACCCACCCAGTCACTCACCCACCCAGTCACTCACCCACCCAGTCACTCACCCACCCACCCACCCAGTCACTCACCCACCCACCCAGTCACCCACCCACCCAGTCACCCACCCACCCAGTCACCCACCCACCCAGGCACTCACCCACCCAGTCACTCACTCACCCAGTCCCCAACTCACCCACTCACACAGTCACTCACCCACACACCCACTCACTCACACACCCACTCACCCACCCAGTCACTCACCCACCCAGTCACTCACTCACCCACCCAGTCACTCACTCACCCACTCAACCCAGTCACTCACTCACCCAGTCACTCACTCACCCACCCAGTCACTCACCCACCCAGTCACTCACCCACCCAGTCACTCACTGACCCAGTCACTCACCCACCCAGTCACTCACCCACCCTGTCACTCACCCACCCGGTCACTCACCCACCCAGTCACCCACCCAGTCACTCACCCACCCAGTCACTCACCCACCCAGTCACTCACCCTCCCACTCACCCACCCACCCACTCACCCACCCACCAGTCACTCACCCACCCAGTCACTCACCTACCCACCCAGTCACTCACCCACCCACACACCCAGTTACTCATCCACCCACCCAGTCACTCATCCACACAGCCAGTCACTCACCCAGTCACTCACCCACTCAGTCACTCACCCACCCAGTCACTCCCCTACCCAGTCACTCACCCACCCAGTCACTCACCCACCCACCCAGTCACTCACCCACCCACCCAGTCACCCACCCACCCAGTCACCCACCCAATCAGGCACTCACCCACCCAGGCACTCACTCACCCAGTCCCCAACTCACCCACTCACACAGTCACTCACCCACCCACCCAGTCACTCACCCACCCACACACCCAGTCACTCATCCACCCACCCAGTCACTCATCCACACAGCCAGTCACTCACCCAGTCACTCACCCACCCAGTCACTCACCCACCCAGTCACTCACCCACACAGTCACTCACCCACCCAGTCACTCACCCACCCACCCAGTCACCCACCCACCCACCCAGTCACCCACCCACCCAGGCACTCACCCACCCAGTCACTCACTCACCCAGTCCCCAACTCACCCACCCAGTCACTCACCCACCCAGTCACTCACTCACCCAGTCCCCAACTCACACACTCACACAGTCACTCACCCACACACCCACTCACTCACACACCCACTCACCCACCCAGTCACTCACCCACCCACCCAGTCACTCACTCACCCACCCAGTCACTCACTCACCCAGTCACTCACTCACCCAGTCACTCACTCAACCCAGTCACTCACTCACTCACCACTCACTCACTCACCCCCCCAAGTCACTCACCCACCCAGTCACTCACCCACCCAGTCACTCACTGACCCAGTCACTCACCCACCCAGTCTCTAACTCACCCACCCCGTCACTAACTCACTCACCCACCCAGTCACTCACTGACCCAGTCACTCACTGACCCAGTCACTCACCGACCCAGTCACTCACCCACCCAGTCACTCACCCACCCAGTCACTCACTGACCCAGTCACTCACCCACCCAGTCTCTAACTCACCCACCCCGTCACTAACTCACTCACCCACCCAGTCACTCACTGACCCAGTCACTCACTGACCCAGTCACTCACCGACTTAGTCACTCACCCACCCAGTCACTCATTCACCCACCCTGTCACTCACCCACCCGGTCACTCACCCACCCAGTCACCCACCCACCCAGTCACTCACCCACCCACTCACCCACCCACTCACCCACCCACCAGTCACTCACCCACCCAGTCACTCACCTACCCACCCAGTCACTCACCCACCCACACACCCAGTTACTCATCCACCCACCCAGTCACTCATCCACACAGCCAGTCACTCACCCAGTCACTCACCCACTCAGTCACTCACCCACCCAGTCACTCCCCTACCCAGTCACTCACCCACCCAGTCACTCACCCACCCACCCAGTCACTCACCCACCCACCCAGTCACCCACCCACCCAGTCACCCACCCACCCAGGCACTCACCCACCCAGGCACTCACTCACCTAGTCCCCAACTCACCCACTCACACAGTCACTCACCCACACACCCACTCACCCACCCAGTCACTCACCCACCCACCCAGTCACTCACCCACCCACACACCCAGTCACTCATCCACCCACCCAGTCACTCATCCACACAGCCAGTCACTCACCCAGTCACTCACCCACCCAGTCACTCACCCACCCAGTCACTCACCCACACAGTCACTCCCCTACCCAGTCACTCACCCACCCAGTCACTCACCCATCCACCCAGTCACCCACCCACCCACCCAGTCACCCACCCACCCAGGCACTCACCCACCCAGTCACTCACTCACCCAGTCCCCAACTCACCCACCCAGTCACTCACTGACCCAGTCACTCACCGACCCAGTCACTCACCCACCCAGTCACTCATTCACCCACCCTGTCACTCACCCACCCGGTCACTCACCCACCCAGTCACCCACCCACCCAGTCACTCACCCACCCAGTCACTCACCCACCCACCCAGTCACTCACCCACCCACCCAGTCACCCACCCACCCAGTCACCCACCCACCCAGGCACTCACCCACCCAGGCACTCACTCACCCAGTCCCCAACTCACCCACCCAGTCACTCACTCACCCAGTCCCCAACTCACCCACTCACACAGTCACTCACCCACACACCCACTCAACCACCCAGTCACTTACCCACCCAGTCACTCACCCACCCACCCAGTCACTCACTCACCCACCCAGTCACTCACCCACCAGTCACTCACCCACCCAGTCACTCACCCACCCAGTCACTCACCCACCCACACACCCAGTCACTCACCCACCCACCCAGTCACTCACCCACCCGGTCACTCACCCACCCAGTCACTCACCCACCCACTCACCCACCCACTCACCCACCCACTCACCCACCCACCAGTCACTCACCCACCCAGTCACTCACCTACCCACCCAGTCACTCACCCACCCACACACCCAGTTACTCATCCACCCACCCAGTTACTCATCCACCCACCCAGTCACTCACCCAGTCACTCACCCACCCAGTCACTCACCCACCCAGTCACTCCCCTACCCAGTCACTCACCCACCCAGTCACTCACCCACCCACCCAGTCACTCACCCACCCACCCAGTCACCCACCCACCCAGGCACTCACCCACCCAGGCACTCACTCACCCAGTCCCCAACTCACCCACTCACACAGTCACTCACCCACACACCCACTCACCCACCCAGTCACTCACCCACCCAGTCACTCACCCACCCACCCAGTCACTCACTCACCCACCCAGTCACTCACCCACCAGTCACTCACCCACCCAGTCACTCACCCACCCAGTCACTCACCCACCCACACACCCAGTCACTCATCCACCCACCCAGTCACTCATCCACACAGCCAGTCACTCACCCAGTCACTCACTCACCCAGTCACTCACTCACACAGTAACACAGTCACTCAGCCAGTCACTCAGCCAGTCACTCAGCCAGTTGCTCACCCAGTCACTCACCCACCCAGTCACTCACCCACCCACCCAGTCACCCACCCACCCAGTCACCCACCCACCCAGGCACTCACCCACCCAGGCACTCACTCACCCAGTCCCCAACTCACCCACCCAGTCACTCACTCACCCAGTCCCCAACTCACCCACTCACACAGTCACTCACCCACACACCCACTCACCCACCCAGTCACTCACCCACCCAGTCACTCACCCACCCACCCAGTCACTCACTCACCCACCCAGTCACTCACCCACCAGTCACTCACCCACCCAGTCACTCACCCACCCAGTCACTCACCCACCCACACACCCAGTCACTCATCCACCCACCCAGTCACTCATCCACACAGCCAGTCACTCACCCAGTCACTCACTCACCCAGTCACTCACTCACACAGTAACACAGTCACTCAGCCAGTCACTCAGCCAGTCACTCAGCCAGTCGCTCAGCCAGTTGCTCACCCAGTCACTCACCCAGTCACTCACTCACCCAGTCACTCACTCACCCACTCACTCACTCAGCCAGTCACTCACTCACCCACTCACTCACCCACCCAGTCACTCACCCACCCAGTCACTCACCCACCACCCAGTCACCCACCCACCCAGTCACCCACCCACCCACTCACTCACCCACCCAGTCACTCACCCACTCACTCACCCACCCAGTCACTCACCCACCCAGTCACTCACTCACCCAGTCCCCAACTCACCCACCCAGTTACTCATGCACCCAGTCCCCAACTCACCCAGTCACTCACCCACCCACTCACCCACCCACTCACCAACCCAGTCACTCACCCACCCACCCAGTCACTCACTCACTCACCCAGTCACTCACTCACCCAGTCACTCACCCACCCAGTCACTCACCCACCCAGTCACTCACACACCCAGTCACTCACTCACCCAGTCACTCACCCACCCAGTCACTCACCCACCCACCCAGTCAAAACCCAGTCACTCACCCACCTAGTCACTCACCCACCCAGTCACTCACCCACCCAGTCACTCACTCACCCAGTCCCCAACTCACCCACCCAGTCACTCACGCACCCAGTCACTCACTCACCCAGTCCCCAACTCAATCACCCACCCACTCACCCACCCACTCACTCACCCACACACTCACTCACTCACCCACCCACCCATTCACTCACCCACCCAGTCACTCACCCACCCAGTCAATCACCCACCCAGTCACTCACTCAGTCACTCACCCAGTCACTCACCCACCCAGTCACTCACCCACCCAGTCACTCACTCGCCCGCTCACTAACTTACTCACCCACCCACTCACTAACTCACTCACCTGCCTGCTCACTAACACACTCACCTGCCTGCTCACTAACTCACTCACCTGCCCACTCACTAACTCACTCACCCACCCGCTCACTAACTCACCACCAGCCCGCTCACTAACTCACCCGCCCACCCGCTCACTAACTCACCCGCCTGCTCACTAACTCACCTGCCCACTCACTAACTCGCCCTCTTACTAACTCACCCGCCCGCTCACTAACTCACCCGCCCGCTCACTAACTCACCTGCCCGCTCACTAACTTGCCCGCTCAGTAACTCACCCGCCCGCTCACTAACTCACCTGCCCGCTTACTAACTCACCCGCCCGCTCACTAACTCACCCGCCCACTCACTAACTCACTAGCTCACCCGCCCAGTCACTAACTCACCCGCCCAGTCACTAACCCACCCAGTCTCTAACTCACCCAGTCACTAACTCACCCAGTCACTAACTCACCCACACACAGAGAAAGGGCAATGGGGAGCGGAGATAGGGGGTGAGTGGACAGAGAGGGGGAGCGGGACCATTAAATCACGGGCAACGCCGGGTATATCAGCTAGTGCTAAAATAAAATATAAGCTCTCATCGGGAATATCCCTCTAGGTCACGGATACATGATCAAATGACCTGGGTCTAGAAATTGATAGTGAGGATTGGAGCGATATCTGGGAGAATCCGTCTAAAACATCCATATGTACAGTAACGAAAGAGAGCATCTATAAAATGATCTACCAGTGGCACCTTACCCCAAAGAGGCTCAGCAAAATATATCCCGAATCATCGGATCGATGTTGGAGAGGATGCGGCCTCCCTGGGGATATGGTCCACATTTGGTGGAACTGCCCAATTATACAAGAATTCTGGATTTACTGTATATCCAAGAAACAATTGGTCTCAAAATTGCGCTAGACCCACTAACCTATCTACTAGCGAAACCAATTGAAGATGTGAACCACACAACGAGACACCTAATCAATCATATGTTAACAGCCGTCAGATGCTCGGTAGCTGCTGCCCAACCAAGACTAGCAGTAGAAAGAAGCATGGCATGTTAATGGAGAGGTTGTCGGCATTCCTTAAACACTGATAGGGTCTATGAGACATGGGAACCCTGGATTAACAACAAGAGTAAGGATGAATGAGGCTGGAGCTATGATGTTTCGCTAGCGGTTTCTTACCCTGTTCACCCGTCAAAGTGTATTATTTTGCATCATATTACATCACCAATATTACCAATATTATCGATGTATTAAAAGAGGTAAAAGGTAGAAATCGAAATCAAAACCTGGTTCTGGAAAAGTATAAATATATGCCTCGGAGCGAAGTTGGTAAACCCCCCCCCCCCCCCTATTGTGTCCATTTATGGAAATACAGTGTATTTGAGTGTACTGTAGAGTATTGGCCTGAACTGTTTGATTCCATATAATATTTTGTTATCATCTGATAGGAGTTTTGTATGTCTTTATGCTACAGTATGTTCTTATATGTCCTTTTCTTTTATGCTATTATTGTAACTGTTATTATTGTTTCATGGAATTGAAAAAACAATCAAAACAATTTGAAACAAAACAAAGAAAAGGGGAGGCAGATTTTGCCAACTAGGATTTCAAAAGAGGGTGGGCTTGGGGGGCAATTTAACAGTGTTAATTGTTAGGTGTCTGCATCAAGTGTTTTAGGGGTTAGCCATGTTTCTGTAAGAATGATGGCTTTGGGTTTATGCATAAGGTACCATGCCCTTAGTTCATCCAGTTTGGGCAGCAGGCTCCGGATATTTATATGGGCGACAGATAGACCTTTTTAGAATTTGAAGGGGGGTATTCTCAGTTGTATGGGACAATTGAAAGGGGAGGACCTGGGTTAAGTTCAATATCAACTGGTAAAGAGAGTAACAGTATTAGAAATTTGAGTAGTTTGTTGCAAGTTGTAAATTTGTGATGTTTGCCATTAGTGTAAGCGATGGTTGGTGTGCTGGTTTTCAGAGTTCTCCACCAACATTCAGTAGATAATCCAAGGCTTTTGAGTAATCCAGGGTGTATAATAATATTGGATATGGGCCAGGATTGAGGGTATTGTAATGGATAGTGAGAGTAACATTTTCACGAGGCCACAAGAAAGAACAAAGTTGAAATATATAGCAGGTTCATTATCACAGAGATAGGTAATGTTGTGTAACAGGGTGTGTCTCCATCGTACCTGTTTTCACCCACATAGAATACCTACTATGTAAGCCCTGATAAGTTTCAGGCAGTAGTGGGTTAATCTATGGGCTGTGACTGTCCCCCCCCTCCCCCTCCGCCTTGTGCTTCCCTTGAAGAGGAAGGAAGGAAGCTGGTGACTCATGGCCTGTGTACAGCCCCTTGGAGGTGGGTACAGTTCATGAGCCCGCCCCTTCTAGAGTCTTCTGGGGAGGGTCTAAATTTAGTCTAGCACTACCCTCCCAAGGGAGAGGGTGTGAGAGGAAGTCTAGCACTACCCTCCTAAGGGAGAGGGTGTGTGAGGGAGTCTATCGCTACCCTCCAAAGGGAGAGGGTGTGAGTAGGAGAGTCTAGTGTTACCCTCTGATGAGAGAGGATGAGGTCTGGCTCTTCTCCTTAATGGGAGTGAGAGGGCTATGAGTCTTCCCCTTTGTGGGGCAAGCATGCCATTCTATGCCGGCTGGCTTAGAGACCATCCAGACCAGAATGCCTCAAGAGATGGAGCAAGCACCATCCAGATGTCCTGCACGGCAGAGATTATGCTGTAATGAGAAGGAAGAAAGAGATAAAATAAAGATGCGTGTGCACCTTGCCTCTGCCTTAGTGTCAGTTACTGGACAGGAGGTAGACGGACTGCAATGATAGGAGCTTACATCCTACTCCTAGGATCCTGTTATGGCTGGAGGCGCTGTACCATGAGTGAGTAAAGAAATAATGTTCCTAAAACGTGTCCCATTGCCCATAACATCGCACAGCTCAGCTTCTCCTTAAACAGCAGGTAGACTTCAGCACCACACAGAAGCTAGTAGCCAGTGTTGTTCCCAGAGGAGGGGGGAAACAGGGTTACAGTTGCATGAAGCTGTTGTGAGCCAAGTGAGTGTGTGCAGACTAAACAGCAGAGGTGTGCCTTTTCCTTGCCAAAATGTTTTGCTGCATTGCAATGCTATGGCCTATTCAGGTTTTGCATCGGGGTGTTGAGGGTTTGGGGGTTGAGTGGTGGGCAGTTGTGTGCAAGCTGTTGGGCTGCAGTAAATAAGGTGTACAGAGGGGGTAAAAGTACAGGCTGCTTGAAGTGACAAGCATGGGGTCATAGTGTGATCAGATAAGCTCACCGTTTGTTGTCTTGTGTAAAAGAGTTTGCAGATGATCCAGACCCCCGTCAACCTCCAGTCAACATCCAGTCAAACAATAGTCTAACTATATATTCTCACATATAGATGATCACTTAACATGCATCATTTTAGATGCAAATGCTACCCTGCAAATGCTTTCCCTTAAACTGGTATTAAATTTATACATCTAAGCCCGGCCTGCACAACACGAGGCCGCCCGCACTCACTGTATGGTCCACGACGGCTTAGCCCGCTTTACCCCTTCTCCTCTCTTCCCCCTCCCCCCCCCCCCCGAGCCCGCTCTCCCCCTCCTCCTTCCCCCGAGCCCGCTCTCACGAGTCTCAGAGGAGGATAGCAGGGTAGGAGTCTGCTGCTAGAGAGCGCGCGCACAGGCACATGCGCGCGTTTCTTCCCTCGCGTGCAGTCTGCCTGCTCTGCTCAGTCTGCTGCCCGCCACCATCTCCACCGCCTCAACCGCAACCGATGATATGATGATGTGAGATGCAGCAGGGGTGGTGATGTGAGATGCAGGGGCGTGGGTGATGTGAGATGCAGGGGGGAGGCTGTTGGGGGAGGGCGATGTGAGATGCAGGAGGAGGGTGATGTGAGATGCAGGTGGGAGAGTGATGTGATATGCAGGAGGAGAGAGTGATGTGAGATGCAGGGGGGAGAGTGATGTGATATGCAGGAGGAGAGAGTGATGTGAGATGCAGGGGGGAGAGTGATGTGATATGCAGGAGGAGAGAGTGATGTGAGCTGCAGGGGGATGTGTGTGATATCCAGGGGGTTATTGTGTGTGATGTGGAGGGGGAGTATTATGTGTGTCGGTGAGGTTAAGAGATGGAGTATGAGAGATAGAGGGGGAGCCTCGCAAAGGCTGCCGATACTGGGGGGGGGGGGGGGGCAATGGAAACTGTTGTCATGAGCCCCAGGAAAGCTGTCTACGGCCCTGTATGGTATGGTATGACCATCCTCATATCTCCCCCAGCACCACTCATCATCATCATCATCCTCATATCTGGGGGTGGGGGGGCGATGATATGATGATGATCTGGGGGGAGAAGATATGAGGATGAGGGATGCTGGGGGAGGATGAGGGATGCTGGGGGAGGAGGATGAGGAGGATGTGGAGGAGGATGATTTTACGTCTGCGGACTGAATCTGTTTTCCTTGTAGCAGTTCAGCCCTTCTCACTTTACAAGTTGTGCGGGCCTGATCTAAGCAGTCGCATGACCCTCCCCCCAATAAATCTGCCTGTTACAAGTTGGACGCTTAGCAGCACACAATTAACAGAACTACTTTAACTATTCAAAACATACCAGAGATCAATAATAAAGGCAGGGTGGGTTATTTATATATGTGACCTTACCCCCTTTTTCGGTAATAATTATAAACTGCAACTAGAACTTATACAACATACATAATAATACATGCATAATTCATTATAGTTCAATTATAAATCACCAACTGGTTAATAGTGTACCGAATTTATATGAAGATATTTTAGAATATAAGGAATGATTATGTAACGCGGATAAGATACTGCTCCATATTACCTGTCTGTGTAACTCCCAATACAGTCTCCTAATAATCCATATAACCCCTCCCTATATCTCCTTCTATTGTCCCATATAACCGCCAACTATAACTCCTTCTACTACTCCATATAACCAGTGGTGGACTTGTTCCCACCCCCACCCCCCTAGCCTAGGAGCGGCCCACCACCCTAGAGTCGTAACGTCATGGCAACATCTGATGCTGCATTGTCATGGCAACACGTCATCATGTGATGTTGCAGTGTCATTTGATGTCAGATCATCATGACGACGTGGCGCTACAGGAGGGGGTCCACTCCTAAAATGAGAAGACTCTCACACACACATTTCCTCCCCAAAAAATTGCTGCCCCCCCTCACCCCTCCCCAAAATTGCCATTCTAGGCTAAGGCCTAGCTAGCCTTATGGGAAAGCCACCACTGCAAATAACCCTTCAATAACTCCTCCTATTACCCCATATAAATGCTCCTTTCAACTCCTCCTATTACTCTATAATACCCCTTTCCACAACTCCTCCTATTGTTCCCTTTAACTCCTCTGATTATTCTATACAACCTCTCTATTATTCCATCTAACCTCTCTTACTAATTTTAAGGACCCTCATTTATAGTGACAGTGCAGAAACATTTGTTGAGATCCTATATTTGCTCTGCTGTCAACATTGAGTGGGACAGTGATGATGTAATAATGTCACAATGATGTCACACCTCTAGATATTCAGCTGAGAGGCATAAATCATTGCACTGTATTTCAGAGCTACTACAGTAGGTTAAACACCTACTGTAGAATTTCTAAAATGATATTAGAAATAATATTTTCTTTGGCCTTGGCCAGCGTTGTAGCCCATCACCCCGACAAAGAAAAGGGTAAGCAACTTTTTATCCCCTTTAGTATCTCTGAACTCGAACACTTGTTTGGGGGATCACAGGGGGTGGGGAATGTACTGTAGGGGACCAGGGGGGGGGAGAATAAGGGGTTTAAAATCCACCTTCTTTATGCTAATAATTAATTATGCATCAATGTTCTCATTCATTTAACCTATAGAAGTCTACCGTCCTGTGGCACGCTGGGGTGGAGAGGACAAAGGTAAAAGTAACACTACTTTTTAGTAGCAGTAACCTGTGTCATCATGGGAAGCGTCGCGGGGTTGAGCCTAAGCCCGGTCCTGGTAGAGGTAGCCCGGCATTTGCGCGCACTCCTATCACTGTAAGGAGCGTCACCCGTGTCGTTATGGGGGGGGGGGGCTAAGCCCGATCCTCACAAGACGGGCAGGTGTACAGCAAGAAATTAAGCCTGAAATGTAAGGAGGGGCAGTGTATATCGGCTATTAACAAAAGAACAAGATGACTGCTCTGATTGAGCTTAATGCACTATTACTCATGTTGAAAGTGATATTATGTCTTTAGGAGCAATCCAAGCTTTTTTAATGTATTTTTTTTACATTGGTTGAAGCAGGCGGTCTCCGGAGCCGATTCATTTCAGCTCCGGGGACCCTCTTCTTCTGAAGATACCTCCGAAGGGAGAGCCGGTAGCGACTACAAGTTTAAAGCTCCCGCGCCATGTGAGCCAACAGTAAGCTGCGCTGAATGATGTCATGGCTTCCTATTGGCCCACAGGGAGCAGATGTTTGAAACACCGCCATTTCATAAACACCGGAAACTGAACCGGAACGGCTACCGGAACCCACTATGAAGGTATCCCCGGAAGCTGGGTGTCCCCTGCTTCAATCGAATGTAAAAAATTATGAAAAAAATGCCCAGCTTGGATTGCCTCTTAAAATTAAAAAAAACTTTAATAATTGATATTAAAATAATATTGTAAAAGTGGTGAAAACACGAAACATGGAACAGAACTATAAAAACCTGGTGTTGGCAGTAACTAGCAAAGTGCTGCTACTATTATCTTATTTTGAAGTATTGTATTGTATGTCTTTATTTATATAGCGTCAAAAGTGTACTCAGCACTTCACAAAGAATACCGTACAGGGAATTATAATTATACAATAAGTGCAGCAAAATCAAACAATAGGAAAGGAAATCCCTGCCCGAAGAGCTTACAATCTAAGAGGTTTAATGGGAAACTTACAGAGACAGTTCGTGAGGGAGTAAGTGCTGTAGATGGCAGTGCTTGGTCACAATGGGTGGTAGGAGTGACTGAGTGTGGGACAATAGCCATGAGTGCAGGCTATTGCAGTGTATCACCTGGGGGTTTGCTTATGGTTAGCATGCACCCTGTTGTTGGATACAATTTGA
The DNA here is from genome assembly GCF_040206685.1 of Ascaphus truei. NCBI lineage: Eukaryota > Metazoa > Chordata > Amphibia > Anura > Ascaphidae > Ascaphus > Ascaphus truei. Next base: position 231,489 of record NW_027456899.1, read on the forward strand.
TTAGAACACCTTTTAGCCAAGGGTACACAGAATAAATTTCCCAATAAAATGTAACGTTGCTGTAGCAGTGCTACATTTCATCAATTGTCATTGTTCTGTAGCAATATTTCGCGTATAATCACAGCTTCACTTATCTAACAGTCTTTTCTTTGTGTTTGCAGTTATAAGCAAATTCCTTTCCTTTAATTAGGATCCAGGTGGTTAGAGCAGCTTTTTATTGGAGTAAATCACAAAGGCTAATACTTTGGTCCATTGTGCCGCTCATTATAGCAAATTCTTGTGTTTATCTTAGATTCCACAGATCCACTGATAGTTGTTTTATTGTGAGGGTGTAGATGGATAACGCAATTTTTGTACAGTCAATGAGATATCTTTCAAATAGAAAAAACGCATTGTCTACTACTTAAAAGTCTGACACAAAGTATAGCAGCATTGATACAAACCGGTTGAATAAGCCCTGTATGAGTAGGCAATTACATGTGATCACTGACTCTCAGCTTAGATCAGGCCTGCCCAACTCGTAAAGTGAGAAGGGCCGAACTGCTACAAGGAAAAAAAATTTGGTCCGCACGGGTTAAATCATCATCATCATCATCATCCTCATCCTCATATCTCCCCCAGAACCCCTCACTATCAATCTCTACGATACTCCCCATCTATCTCTCATACCACCATCTCTCCCCCTCACCCACACAATACCCCCTCCACATCAAACACACAATACCCCCCTCCACATCCCCCCTGCTAATTCCATGTCAGCATCCCCCCCACAAGTCAGCATCCCCCCCATGTCTCTCTTCCCTCAATATGACACTCTCTCCCCCTCCCCTTAATGACACTCTCTCTCCCTCCCCTCAATATGACTCTCCCCCTCCCCTCAATATGACACTCTTTCCCCCTCCCCTCAATATGACACTCTTTCCCCCTCCCCTCAATATGACACTCTCCCCCCCATGCAACTCACATCACACCCCCCCCTGCAACTCACATCACTCTCACCCTCCCCCTGCACCTCACATCACTCTCTCCCCCCCTGCACCTCACATCACTCTCTCCCCCCGCCTGCACCTCACATCACTCTCCCCCCCCTGCACCTCACATCACTCTCCCCCCCCTGCAACTCACATCACTCTCCCCCCCCCTGCACCTCACATCACTTCCCCCCCCATGCACCTCACATCACTTACCCCCCTGCACCTCACATCACTCTCCCCCCCTGCATCTCACATCACTCTCCCCCCCTGCACCTCACATCAGTCTCCCCCCCTGCACCTCACATCACTCTCTCCCCCCCCTGCACCTCACATCACTTCCCCCCCTGCACCTCACACCACTTCCCCCCCCCTGCACCTCACATCACTTCCCCCCCTGCACCTCACATCACTCTCCCCCCCCTGCATCTCACATCACTCTCCCCCCCTGCACCTCACATCACTCTCCCCCCCCTGTACCTCACATCACTCTCTCCCCCCCCCCTGCACCTCACATCACTTTCCCCCCCCTGCACCTCACATCACTTCCCCCCCTGCACCTCACATCACTTCCCCCCCTGCACCTCACATCACTATCCCCCCTGCATCTCACATCACTCTCCCCCCCTGCACCTCACATCACTCTCCCCCCCCTGCACCTCACATCACTCTCTCCCCCCCCTGCACCTCACATCACTTTCCCCCCCTGCACCTCACATCACTTCCCCCCCTGCACCTCACATCACTCCCCCCCCCTGCACCTCACATCACTCCCCCCCTGCACCTCACATCACTTCCCCCCCCTGCACCTCACATCACTTCCCACCCCCTGCACCTCACATCACTTTCCCCCCCCCTGCACCTCACATCACTTCCCACCCCCTGCACCTCACATCACTTCCCCCCCCCCTGCACCTCACATCACTTCCCCCCCTGCACCTCACATCACTCTCCCCCCCTGCATCTCACATCACTCTCCCCCCCTGCACCTCACATCACTCTCCCCCCCCCTGCACCTCACATCACTCTCCCCCCCCCTGCACCTCACATCACTTTCCCCCCCCTGCACATCACTTCCCCCCCTGCACCTCACATCACTCTCCCCCCCTGCACCACACATCACTTCCCACCCCTTGCACCTCACATCACTTCCCCCCCCCCCTGCACCTCACATCACTTCCCTCCCCTGCACCTCACATGTCAGCAGCCCCCCCTCACATGTCAGCAGCCCCCCCCTCACATGTCAGCAGCCCACCCACCACCAGCCCGTTTTTCACACCCACCCCCCACCAGACCGTTTTTCACACCCACCCCCCACCAGCCCGTTTTTCACACCCACCCCCCACCAGCCCGTTTTACACACCCACCCCCGACCAGCCCGTTTTACACAACCAACCCCCCCCCCACCAGCCCGTTTTACACACCCACCCCTCACCAGCCTGTTTTACACACCCACCCCCCACCAGCCCGTTTTACACACCCACCCCCCACCAGCCAGTTTTACACCCCCACCCCCCACCAGCCCGTTTTACACACCCACCCCCCACCAGCCAGTTTTACACAGCCACATCTCCCTTAGATGAGCTCAGCACATCCTCTCTCCCCGGTACTAAGCCCTGCCCCCGGCCTGCTCTGACCTCCACGGCAGCCTGCAAAACCCGGGGGCTGGGAGGGAGAGGGAGGGGGCTGGGAGGGAGAGGGAGGGAGGAGGGATGAATCGCCGCCATTTTTTTAAACTTTTTTTTAATTTTATTTATTTATTTAATTAACTGGCGCCGGGCCAGAGTCAACGAGGGCCGCACTGAGAGGCCAGATGGGCCGCATGTGGCCCGCGGGCCGTATGTTGTGCAGCCCTGGCTTAGATAATGCTGAAAACTTGATTGAAGGTGTAAGCATATTTTAACCATAGATACTCCCTAGATCAGGCCTGCACAACATACGGCCTGGGGCACCCCGTGCGGCCCTCGGCAACCCCCCTTCCCTGGTAAGGAAAGAAGGTGCGCGAGGCCTCATGCTGTACGCAGTGGTGCGCAAACTGGGGGGGGGGGCGCGCAGGCCGCGTGCGGGGAAGCCTGGGGGCGGGCAGAGCTGTGCATGGGCGGCCAGAAGCTCACAAGCTCCGTGCTGCTGCTCCCTGTGTGATCTCTGCCTGCAGCGGGGGCAGGGCCTTCCCTGCACACACACAGCCCCCCCTCCTCCTGTCCCAGTACTCAGCCGCACATGGGGGACTGCAGCAGGCTTATAGTGAAAGTAAGTGAGCAGGCGTGAGAGAGTGGGGGAGGGGAAGAGTGTGCCATATTGAGGGGAGGGGGAGAGGGTGTCATATTGAGGGGAGGGTAGAGTGTCATATTGAGGGGAGGGGAAGAGTGTCAAATTGAGGGGAGGGGGAGAGACTGTCATATTGAGAGGAGGGGGAGAGTGTCATATTGAGGGGAGGGGGAGAGAGTGTCATATTGAGGGGAGGGGGAGAGAGTGTCATATTGAGGGGAGGGGGAGAGTCATATTGAGGGGAGGGGGAGAGTGTCACTGAGGGGAGGGGGAGAGTGTCATATTGAGGGGAGGGGGAGAGTGTGTCATATTGAGGGGAGGGTAGAGTGTGTCATATTGAGGGGAGGGGGAGAGTGTGTCATATTGAGGGGAGGGGGAGAGAGTGTCAATTTGAAGGGAGGGGGAGAGAGTGTATATTGAGGGGAGGGGGAGAGAGTGTCATATTGAGAGGAGGGGGAGAGAGTGTCATATTGAGGGAAGAGAGACTTGGTGGGGGCTGCTGACATGGAATGCTGACTTGGGGGGGAATGCTAACTTGGGGGGGGCTGCTGACATGGAATGGGCTGGGGGGATGTGGAGGGGGTATTGTGTGTTTGATGTGGAGGGGGGTATTGTGTGGGTGAGGGGGAGAGATGGGGGTATGAGAGACAGATGGGAAGTTTCGTAAAGATTGATAGTGAGGGGTTCTGGGGGAGATATGAGGATGATGATGATGAGAGGTGCTGGAGGAGAGATGATGATGATGATGATGATGATGATGATGATGATGATGATGATGATGATGATGATGATGATGATGATTTTACCCGTGCGGCCCAATTTTTTTTTCCTTGGAGCAGTTCGGCCTTTCTCACTTTACGGGTTGGGCAGGCCTGCCCTAGATAGTCCCAACAGATTTACCAGCTTCCAGCAGAACAGGTTTTCCACACAGCACAGCACTCACAATGGCAACTGCCGTGTCCCTCACTTTACACTGTATGTTCATACAATGCTGAAAACTTGATTGAAGGAATAGGCATATGTTAACTTTTGTAGAAACAGCACTCACATAAGCTTTCAGTACAGCAATGTTTAGAGACTTATACTCCTGTGTGGTGTAGTACTCTGTGTAGTGCTTGTGGTGGCAGTACTGTGCTGCGCATTTTACCTCAGTACTTTGAAAGATATTTTGATGTCAGTTGTAACCACAATGTTCACAATGTTCACACAGTTTGTGAGATAAAGTATTAATGAATACTGTACGTGTACCATGTTACTCCATGTTGCTCCGTGGGAGGAGATCCAATCCTGCAGGTACGCGTATTGTCCGTCCGATTGCCAAAGGATCATGCAGTAAACTAGATTGAGACAGTGTTCCCTACAGCTGTTTCGCCGTGACCACAGCTTCTTCTGGGGACACGTAACCACGCTATGAGATGTTGTTTTATAGCGTCTCCGTAGCTATGGTGATATCTGACGCTTTTCTTTTGTTTACAGATTTAAAAGCAAACTTGGTGACTTCCATGCAAGGTAAGTACTTAGGAATAATAAAAACATGCTCAAAACATGCACTGTAAACATATATTGAGCGTAGGAATGATTTCCTTGATGTTTAGGATACTATTACATATAGTAACAGAAAAGTTCTCTGTGTATATATGTCTCTGTCACAAAAATAAAGGTTTATAGTGAGTATCTTTTTAATGTTCATCATGAATTGAATTTAATTAAAAAAAGCAACATGCTGGGGTGTGACTTGGAGCCTGACAGTGATGGCTGTGTTTATCTGAGGCTCTTCTAAGATGATTGTTAATCCAAAGCAATCCTGGCTCAAAGTTGGTCAAAAAAGAACAAATGTATTCAAATCAGAAGCCATTTGAATCGGGGATCACTTTGAGCCTAAGACCGTGCTACTGAAGCAAGAACCAGCCCAAAAATCAAAAGTTGAGGATTAGGTGTCTGCCTCCCATCAGCCATAGCGGCTCATATTTTTGTTGGGCCCGGTAGGTGAGGTGGGACCAACCCTGATAAAGGGGGACCCACGTTGGGTGCGTTGGGTTAGTGCGGAAGTCCTCGGCGGGGACCCAAATGACCGAGTTCCAAAATGGTCACCATTGGCTGGTGAGAGGACAGTGAGGCGGCTACGAATAGAGCAGAGCAGCACTCCTGGCTTCGCATCCTCAGGGGAGGGGGGATCGCGTTCCCCATTAGCGCTTTAGATTGCCGGTAGGGCAGGGGATCAGGCTGGGTGATCCCTGTGACTGCCCCGAGGTGCGGCGGGACGGCCCAGGAGATCGGCAAAAATCAGACACCCCCTGATTAAATCTGCAGAAGTAGTGATCTGTGGCTGTGTGGAGGGACAGAGGCACTGCGGCAATACTGGCATCGCTGCGGGCTTCCCTTCCCCCTACACCCCCCCTACATAATAAAATGGCCGACAGAGAGGCAAAGCAGTAAGAGGCTGCAGACAGGATTAGGGCTTACACCCCTCTCACCTAGCGTCCAGATCCAACTGTCAGTGCTTAGGTACCTACTGACAGGTCCACTTGATCAAACAGCCCTGGATCCCCTTATCACCAGGACAAAAGCACTGAAGGGGGAAGAATCCGCAAAAGTCTTAAAACACCCCAGTTGTGCCACTTCCTTTCACATTTAAAGGGGACTTGTACCATTTGAGGTGGAACAAATAAGCTTTACAACTACTTCCCCCAGTACTTACAACTGAGGAAAATCCCAACTACAGTAAAAGAAGCACTGTATCTTTATTTCATTAAAAATCAAACAGTAAAGTAAATAAAGGCTCAGCCTGGCCCTGAAAAAAAGAAAAAGAACAGCGCAAAAACAAAAACCTCATAGTGTAGTGTATTTATAAAAGCAATTTATAAGTAAACTTTACTTATAAATTGCTTTTATAAATATACTACACTATGAGGTTTTTGTTTTTGCGCTGTTCTTTTTCTTTTTGTCTGTACTAGCTTGGAGTGCTGAGCCTTCTACTTGAACAGCTGCATCAAACCTCATCCCTATAAGGTTGTATTCACATTTATTGTTTTAGAATCACATCACCTATTATTTTACTCATATATGAGCGCAGACTTTTGTTATTTCACCTCAGCCTGGCCCTACCTGGGCAAGCTACTGGGGGAGTTGTTGGGTGGCTGGGCTTGCCTCATCCACCAGGCCATACGTACAACATGTGCAAAATCCCACCTGCAGGAAAAGACAATGGGGAACCTACAATACAGGTTCTGACTATGACTTTATTTCATTAAATAAGTGCTAATTGGAGACTTCTGGTGATGTCACCGGGTATGGCTGAATGAGGAGGGAGCTCTCGGGACCCTCTCAACATAACCTGATTAAACATCGCTTTTCCCAGTTTTTCAGATGAACTGATTGCTAACGACTTCCTGCGATGGCAAACAAATGTAAAAGGCCAATGGGATCAATGTTGATTGGGAGTTGAAACACTTCCTTCAGGGTTGATTATATGGGGAGTCTTGGGAGTGTGTATACCAATGCACCTCATATACACCTCAAGGGGTTAATGTCTGTCAAACAGTGACTTATTACCCCTTCTCTTTTCCTATAATTAATAAATGTATTTCCCATATGTATTGGCCATATGTATTGGCTGCTGTTTTATGCACACTACTTATTATACATCAAGCCATGAATTAAGTCATAAAATGTTTTGTTATTTCCTTCTTGGCATACGCTCATTGGATTATAGCTCCATATATATGTTCTTTTCCTCTGTGTTCCCTAACACAATTTTTTCGGTATGATACTAATTGTTATCATAGATGCTGCCATTCACTGATCTTGATTTTAAAGTATATGTTTAAATTTGTATTGTTATATGTCACCATTATTGTTGTTGTTCTATTTCATACACTGCAGTGTTTGCGTAGCCCTTTCAATAAGGACAAGCATTGATTGCTAATTGTTGTCATCTGTTTGTAATTATGTATTGACCAATCATGAGAAGGGACTATGTATATAATACTTTAGTGTGAGAGATCTTTGTACTCTTTGATAAAGTTCCTTAACGGAACGAAACGCATCAGAGGTGTTCTCCGTGATGTGATGTGCAGCACTACAGTGCAATAAAGCTGTTTTTATTCACTCATGTATCCGGCTGAGTTCCTGCTGCAGTGACCACCCACCAACTACATTTTTCCATTACTGCTACTACCGGTGTGGAGCACGCAGGCTACTACGCAGAGCTGGGAGCTGACCTTCAAGATTCCCCCCCTGATGAGTATATTGGAATTATCCCCTACGCCTGCCTAAGGAGATACAAGACCGCTGAGACGCAGTCCATTCTCCACCATCCGCAGCATAGCTGTCGGCCCTCGGGGATGACGTCATACGCCAGCGCGACGCCCGAGGAGATGGGACCAGCCAGGCACGGGCGTTGAAGAGACAGGGTCGGGTAAGGGCAGCAGGCGATTCCAGCGTGAGTACACGAGAGGGGTAGCCTACGGTTGCCTCTTTTCCTGTCTCGGACTTTCTCCTGTGCACTAGCCCCCCACCCAGGTTGTATTCCATATTGTTATCCCGTCAGAGCCTGGCTGTTGTTCCCCTCTACACAGGATCTTCAGGCCTGCTTAGTTGCCGTTTTTCTTTTCATTTATGCATCAGAGACATTCTTTACATCATTTCCAGTCCTACTGCGGGCATTTGGAGCACCGGACACTTGGGGTTTATTCTCCCACATACCACAAAATGTAAAAGGCCGCCTATACAGGGTGTTTCTCGTTATTTCGCAGCTGCACAGCGCGGACCAGGCCATAGTACCAAGGAGAAAAATGGCGCCACGGCCCATATGTCCAATGACACAGAGCAGCATCAGCAGGCCCTGGGTCATACAGACGAAATACAAGTCACCCGCTCATATCTGGAGGATCTTTTTGACAAAATGCAGGAAAAAATGCAGAAATCGCTCCAGCTTGACCTGAAGGCCGCTGTAAATGAGCTGAAGGAGGAAATGAATGGCCTAGCGCAGCGGTGTGCAAACTGTGGGGCGCGACCCCCAGGGGGGGCGCGACAATGCCGACGGGGGGCGCGGGGTTTACAGAGGCCCTGCGCGCTTCCCGAAGGCACTTAAATTAAGTGCCGGGGGAGCTGCAGGGCCTCTGTAAACCTAACTTACCGTGGCTCCAGCGGCTTCCTCCCTGCGTCGCCATGGCAACGCGGCGTCAAAATGACGCTGCGAGGTCATGTGACGTCACGTTGCTATGGCAACGTGACGTCATTACGCCGGAGCGCGGGTAAGTTGGGGTTGGGGGGGGGGCGCGGGAGTGAGGGGACAGCCGGCAGGGGGGCGCAGGGAAAAAAGTTTGCGCCCCCCTGGCCTAGCGCTAATAACTAGTGATCTTGAATCCAAGATGGAGGAGGCCCTGCAACTACAAAATGCAGCAGATGATGAGATCATGTGTTTGGGCCAGGAAATTAGCTTTCTCAAAGATGGTCTGGAAAACCAAGAGAACAGAATCTGAACACCTTTATCGGTTCCCCCAGAATGTCTTCGTCCCTATCTAAGTGATCTATTTAAATTGTTGTGCGAAGACTTCGGGGAGAATGACCTGGAAATCGACTGGGCATACTGGGTTTTGGGCCCCAGGTCTAAAGACCTAAAGTGCAGGAGGGATGTCATCGTGAGACTTCACAGCTATTCGGCTAAAGAATTATGCGCCAATTCATCAAGCGTCTCTGGTAGCTGTGGGTGGGTGATAATCTATAAGAGCAGCAGTTTGGCGAGACGCGAACTCACTCTTTGATAAAGGGCTAAGGCCTGAAACACGTCAAAGTGTTTTATCTACGTGTCACCACGTGTACCATGGAATAAAGGTACTTTTATTTTTTTATCACATTGGTGTGTAGCCCCCCTTGTTTCTTCATAGCTGTGCTCCGCTTTTTGTTCCTGATGGACGTACTTAGCCATTGCCTATCTGCGTGATGCACGCACAGATGGACTGTGACACATCTGACACCTATCCCTCTCTTCATGTTCAGAAATACTGAGACCTTCCATAGGTGCAACTCCAGGGTGACTTCCTTAGTGGCATTGTCATAGAAGATTGATTATCTACCAGACATAGTCTGAAACTACTATATGGACTGTCCTATTATTCAATCCCTATAGGAGTTTTCATGCATCAGGTTCTGGGTCTCACATCATGGTATTATAGGTTCATCCAATACCTAACAATTTTATCATATAAAGACTTTATTGCAATATATGTTCCTCTGTACTTTTGAGCACCGTTTTTTGGACTTTGTTCATATATACATTCTATTCGGCATAATAGCAGCCTGCAGGGACAGGAATACCAACTCATATTAAAACGAATCTCTATAAATATACAATGACTTGTCCAGGGTTACCATTGCCAAAAGACGCAAGCTCGAGCCTCTAACACTCCTCCTATGAGATAATTGAGGCAAATACAGGTGAGGATTCCCGTTTAAACTCATTGTCATCAAAAACGGTAAGCACCTGGCAATTAGGCACACAGAGGAAGCAGAGCAGCTCCTACGAACCCAAGGCCTGCCTCCCTTGCCTAATAAAAGCTCTGAGCCTCCGAAGCCCCAGAGGTTAGACCGAGGCATAGGCCCTCCTAGGGCCTCTGAGAGAATCGCAGGACAAAACCTGAAGAGCTGAGACCGAGGAATAGGCCCTCCTAGGGCCTCTGAGAGAATCGCAGGACAAAACCCACAAAGAGCTGAGAACTAAGAAAACATCTCCAACCATCCTATCAAAAAAAAAAAAAAGGATTGTCCCTCTGCTGGTAAAAAGACAATCCATGCTGGGCCCTAAGAGACACACAATGCCTGCAATTACCACAATTACAATACTGTTTGCCACCTGGAGAGTTATGAGTGCCTGCTCACACCCTCCCCCCCACCCCCCCCCCCCCCCCCACCTCCTCCCTCTTGGCGATTGACGTTTTGGTGTCATAGTATTTCAATCAAAGTTCCATTTTGTTTCACTTTGGAGTCATGTTTTATCCCAGTCACCTTTACGTATTGTAGGTAATAGGCGATCTATGCCCTGGAAAGCAAGCACACCTGTATTGCCCGCATGCTGTTCTCTCACATGTCTTGAGGCTGGTGTGTCATATAGATTTTTAAGAGATGAAAAAGTCAAACCGCACTCATGCTTCCTAAGAAGGATCTTGAAGTAGATCTGCTCTCCCCTCTTGCTTCTGCTGTGGTATGAAGGCACCCCTCCTTCACCGGTAGCCGCCGTGGGAAGACTCCAACACCAGATAGAAATGCAAAATAAACACAGAAGTGCACCAAGGGTTAAGGTACATGTAATAAACAAGTAAAATAGTAACAAGTAAAAACTTACATATAAAATAATATAAGTCCAGTAGAGACTAGTGCACAGGTTTCCAGTTCAGTTGGATGGTAGGCGCAGGGGGTAAGTGCTGAGACTCACAAATCAGTCCCGCGCGCTGGGACTAACTGGCTCGGCACTGGATCCCTGTGTGCACTCAAACCTTTTGGTGACATAGTGTTTCAATAAAAGATCAATTTTGCTTCTCTTTGGAGTAATTTTTTATCTCAGTCACCTTTATGTATTGTAGGTAATAGCCGATCTATGCCCTGGAAAGCAAGCACTCCTGTATTGCCCGCATGCTGTTCTCTCACATGTCTTGAGACTGGTGTGTCATATAGATTTTTAATAGAACCGGTATGTTCCAACACCCTCCTTCGCAGCTGTCTGCATGTTTTGCCAACGTATTTGAGTCCACATGTACATGTAATCAGATAGATCACTCCTGCCGTTTTGCCATTCATAAATGTTTTTTGAGCAAAATGTTTCTTGTCATCACTGTTTGAAAATGTTTTGCTTGTTGCCATAAACTGGCAGGAGACCTTGCAAGAGCCACATTTGTAAGATCCTTTGTTTTGATCTGATATCCAGTGACTAGTATTCTGTCGTTTTATTCTGGAAGTGGCTGTGAACTATTTTATCTCCAATGGTCGGTGCTCTTTTCCATAACATGGATGGTTTGTTTTTTAGAGTGTTCATAAAATCGTCATCATTTAGAAGGGTATGCCAGTGTTTTTGGATGCTGGTCCTCATCTCTCTCCATTCGGTATTTTATGTACGGACATACCTGATGACTTTCCCATCATCAGCTCTGTAATTTTTAGGTAGATATAAGTAGCAGTGTTTTTTCTATATGTTGTGGTATGGATGGTGCCGTCTGCAGTTTTTGAGTCAGTAAGATCCAGGAAATGTATATGTTGCTGATCTACTTCAGACGTAAGTTTTCAATTGTGGGCATTCTTATTTAATGCTTTGATAAAGTTTTCAAGGTGTTCACTGGTACCCCTCCATATTAGTAGCATGTCATCGATATATCTTATCCAGGTCTATCGACTCAGTGAACTCCATTAGATGATCTTCGAAAACTCTTGTCTCTTCCCACCAGCCTATGTGGGGGCACAGGTAGTGCACAGGTAGGGGGCACAGGTAGTGCCCATATGTGGGGGCACAGGTAGTGCCCATAGTTGTCCCTTGGATTTGTTGATAGTATTTTCCATTAAATACAAAATAGTTGTGAATCAGTACATATTCGAGACGAGTGGTGATGAATTCACTATGCTGACTGTGATTTGTACTTCTGTACATAAGAAAATGTTGAACTGCCTTTATACCAACCTCATGTGAAATACTGGTATATAGGGATTCCACATCTAAGCTGACTAACAATGTGTTTTCATCAAGAGTTATTCCCTTCAATTTACATTACACATCTTTAGGGTCACGTACATATGATGGCAATATGGTGACGTAACTTTTAAGTACTTCATCCAAATAAACACTTGCTTTTTCTGTGAAGTTACCATTTCCTGAAACAATAGGACGGCCCGGTGATGATCTTGATGGATTTTTGTGTACTTTGGGTATTGAGTAGAAGGTCGCTATGTTAGGATTATTGACCATCATAAACTTGTATTCATGTTCATCTACTGCTGCGGCCGAGTTTATTCGAGCATTTGCCCGGTCTCGGCCGCAGCAGTAACCAGGCGCGCGCCGGGATGTGCTGGGCGCGCGCCGAAGCCGCGGAGGACCGCCCTCCGATCGGGGCTTTCTCCCTCCGCTCGCCGGGTCGGCCGGGTCCCCCGGAACCCCCTGACGCCGTCCCCCACATCGCGGGACACCAGGGCTCCCTCGGGGAGCCCTGGACGCGCGTGCAGGGGGCGCAGGCACCCGATGACGCGTGCGCGCGGCACGCCGAGGGCATGCGGCTAGCAAGCCGGGACATCTCCCGGCTTGCGGAACTAGCCGTGTGCAAATAAATCGTGTCGCCTCTGTATGGCTTTCACATATAAGCCATCCGTTAGAATTCCGCTAAGAGATTTCTTATGTATTCCTGTAGGGTCACTGTTGAGAACTCTGTAGCATTTCGTATCACTTAATAGCCTGGTGTTTTCCTTCAGATAACGGGCTGTGTTGAGTAAGACAATGTTCCCACCTTTATCTGATAGTTTGACTGTTGTGTTTGTATCTTTACTTAATACTTTCCAGTTTCTTTTTGAGAATTAGTATTTGATTTTGTGTTTGACTTTGATAGTACCTCCAAATCTCTTGACACTAGGTCCCTTGACCCACAAAGGTCTCAATATAAGGACTTATACTCAGATTGGGTGTATAGCTACTCCTTGGCTTAAGTGTCGTGAATGATCCTTGTCCACTTTGCCAATGGCCTTCCTCCATCAGAGCACCGAGTATGTCCAAATTGGTCTGGTCTTTACAGTCCAAATTACTAAATCCAGCATTCTTCCAGAACTTTTTCTCTCTTATTTTTAAAAATTTATGAAGGGCCAATTTTCTAGCGAATAGATGAAGATCTTTTATGGTCTCAAACAGATCAAAATTTAACGTGGGCGAAAATGTAAGTCCTTTAGTCATCATCCTTTTTTTCCCCTAAGGTTAAACCAGTGAGGTTTATAATCCTTGTTTTATCCTCTTTCAAATGAATGTCTTTCTGCGGCATCTTGGCCTCCTTCTGTTCAGTCAGAAGCCCCATATCTGTCAGTCTCTTAGAACCACCCCTTCCCCTTCTTCTTTCTGACGGATAGCCCCTGAGATCAGTGGAACGCTCGTCTAAAAAAGAATTTGTTGTGAAGGGGTGGAAGTCATAAGTACTGGACAGTTTTGTGCCTCTAGAGTTGTTTGCTTTGCTCTTTTTTGACCCTATTGATTCTTCTGAATCTGAAAAATCCCAGTCTGTGGAACCATCACTGACTTCTCCCAGTATTTCATCTGTTTTTGGGACTCTCCAGTGATGTTTTAAGATTTTTCCTATCTTAAAATCATTTGCATCTCGCTGATATTTTGTATGCTTTCTGATCTAAAGATTAATTCTTCGACATATTTTTCAATGATCTTTTCCAGATGTTTTTCATACTTGTCAACGTCTAATTTTGTATTCCAATTTGTTACATCAGTTTTCTGTTTTTCTAATTCAATGTTGACTGTTTTAACATTTTTTAGGTCATACTGTATCAAAAGTTCAATCAGGTCATGAGAACATTTCAGTAGTACATTGTCCAAAGATTTGGTAAACTCTTCGTCCATTATATGGTGCGATGGACTTGAGTTTGCTCTTAGTTCTTTTGGCGCTGTCTGCCCTCAAGTATTTTTGTAGGCTTGCAACTTCCCACCATAATCGTGACTGTTTTTTGTATACTTTCTCAAAATCTGCTTTGTATCTTTCAAAACTGGGTTACTTGCTAAAGTTTCACTTGTGGAAAATACATTTTCCGAATCAGCTTCCCAGCTACTAAAGTTAATGTTCTGTGCAATAAAACCAGCCATTATTGTTCAGTGAGAAGTAGTGTTTGATTCCAGGATTAAACCTTAAGCAAAGACACAATTTGGAAGAATAAAAAAACACTTGCTCTGTACTGAGAATGGTGCGACCCAAGGATAATAGTATCCAGACGAAGACTATGAATATTGAACATAAGGACTTACAAACATAAAGAATATCTGTCAGGATCTGTGATCCTCGGTGCGCTCGGCGCACTCCTCACTTACCCCAATCCACGACCGAGTGTTCCGCTTCTCCTGCCTACTGCAGCACATCTCGACTGCTGGCGAATACCAGCATTCCTCTAGAGGCGCGCACGGACTACACTCTGCACTAAATGCCGTCCCCGCTGGCCCTGCCTCTAGGCTACTCTCGCGTGGTGACACCACTGTCACACAGTACGCACACGCTATGCGCGGCACTCGCATACATGCGCAACACCTTCCTCGCTCCTCTGCCTATACTACACCTGTTGCTAATTCCTCTGCCTAAGTATTCACCTGTGCTGATTCTCTCCAGCCAACCACCGCCAGGCATACTACTGAGTATGCTCTCCTCTCATTGGACAATCTCCCTTTATATGCTCAGCTGCCACACTGGCAAATTGGCTAAGCATAAACCTTCCTATGAGCGATGTGTTCACTGCTGTCTTGCCTCCACAGTGTTGTTGTGCTTCCAGATCCTTGTTCCTGACCTTAACTTTTCCTCTGGACTCTGCTCTTCTATTCTCCTGACCTCGGCTATGTACGACTATCCGCACCTCTCCAATACTGACCTCGGCAAAGTACCACGACAATCTGCCTCTCTCCAATCCAGACCACGGCTAAGTACCTCCTACGATCTGCTACTCTCAATTAAAAAAAACTAGTCTTTATTGTTCAGTGAGGGCTAGTGTTTGATCGCAGGATTAACCTTTTTTGCTCCAGGGCTGTCTGGCAGTGACTTCATAATTTGGAAGCAGAAAGGCATTAATAGACTTAGAGATCTGGAGGGGAACAAAACAATCAAATCATTTGAGCAAATTTGCTCTGAAAGAGATATTACACATTCTGAATGTTTTAGATACCTCCAGATCAGAGCATATTATAACAAACATTTTCCCCGCCACTCATTAACCACATTTGAAAAGCTCCGCCTTATTGAAACAGACACATGTGGACTTAGATCGCAGATGTATAGGGAAGTAATCGGTTCTATTTCTGTAGATCAGAAAAAATTAAACTACATGGCTCAGTGGGAGTTGGATTTAGGAGACGTCCTGAGGAGGAGGAGTGGACGGCAATAGTTTTGGCAGTAGCTAAAAGTTCAATATGCACGACATTGAAGGACGATGCATATAAAGTCCTAATGAGGTGGTATCTTACCCTACTGAAATTATCTAGGGTTGTGCCAGGATACTTCCCGCTTTGCCCTAGACAGTGTGAAGAATCAGCTGACCTGTTACATATGCTGTGGTCTTGCCCTCGGATTACTCCCATCTGGGAGGAGATAAGAAATTGGCTCCAGAGGATTTTTGACCTCACAATTCCACCGGATCCATAGCTGTTCCTTCTGAACAGACCAACACCGGGTCTATCTAAAGCTGGCAATAAAATGATTGCTCATTTTTCAACAGCGACTAGATGCGAGATTGCTGCATTATGGAAAGAATTCGAAATGCCATCAATCCCCAATATTCAGAACAGAATTTGGTATGTGTTCCAGATGGAGAAATTCACGCGTTTAGTTAATGACACTGGCATCAGTTTCTTTAAAGTCTGGACACCTTGGCTGGCCCAGACAGATATCCAAGGGGTGAAGATAAACACAATATGGCAGTGATAGTAAGTGTGTTCTTGATCAATTAGTGGGGTCCCCGGTGAGTGGGAGACCCGGGCTTGGGTTCTGGGTGCAATCGAATCCAGTTCATATGGAGATACGTCTGATCCAAACATCACATATTAGATCTAGAGAGACGGAGAGCAATTTAGCTTGAGACAGAGACATATGGCAGAGGAATGGCACCACACCTCTCCCTCATCCCTCCCCCCATCCCCTTCCCTTACATTCCCTTAAGTAGTTAGTTAATTACCTTTGGAACTAATGTTAATTCATCTACTTTATTATTACTAAAATTATATATGGAATGTACATTATGTAATTGTTTGACTGTATAAACCTAATAAAAATTGAAGCTACAAAAAATAATAATTTAAAAAAATAATTAAAAAGATCCAAAGTTATACTGCATGATTATGTTGTGCTTAATTTATTGGCAATTTATCTTGAGACTATAATTAGTCACTTTGAGGGCTAGCTAAAGGTGATTTAATTGATAACTCTAAATAGTATGCAGTGTATCACCTGGGGGTTTGTTTATGGTTAGCATGCATCATGTTGTTGGATACAATTTGATTAGAACACCTTTTAGCCAAGGGTACACAGAAACAATTTCCCAATAAAATGTAACGTTGCTATAGCAGTACTACATTTCATCAATTGACATTGTACTGTAGCAATATTTCACGTATAATCACAGCGTCACTTATCTAACAGTCTTTTCTTTGAGTTTACAGTTATAAGCAAATTCCTTTCCTTTAATTAGGATCCAGGTGGTTAGAGCAGCTTTTTATTGGAGTAAATCACAAAGGCTAATACTTTGGTCCATTGTGCCGCTCATTATAGCAAATTCTTGTGTTTATCTTAGATTCCACAGATCCACTGATAGTTGTTTTATTGTGAAGGTGTAGATGGATAACGCAATTTTTGTACAGTTAATTAGATATCTTTCAAATAGAAAAAACACATTGTCTACTACTTAAAAGTCTGACACTTAGTATAGCAGCATTGATACAAACCGGTTGAATAAGCCCTGTATGAGTAGGCAATTACATGTGATCACTGACTCTCAGCGTAGATAATGCTGAAAACTTGATTGAAGGTGTAAGCATATTTTAACCCTAGGTAGTCCCAACAGATTTATCGGCTTCCAGCAGAACAGGTTTTAAAGTATAGTTCTTCCACGCAGCACAGCACTCACAATGGCAACTGCTGTGTCCCTCACTTTACATTGTATGTTCACACAATGCTGAAAACTTGATTGAAGGAATAAGCATATGTTAACCTTTGCAGAAACAACACTCTCATACTGTATACTGTAAGCTTTCAGTAGAGCAATGTTTAGAGACTTATACTCCTGTACGGTGTAGTACTCTGTGTAGTGCTTGTGGTGGCAGTACTGTGCTGCGCATTTTACCTCAGTCCTTTGAAAGATATTTTGATGTCAGTTGTAACCACAATGTTCACAATGTTCACGCAGTTTGTGAGATAAAGTAGTAATGAATACGTGTACCATGTTACTCCATGGTACTCCGTGGGAGGAGATCCAATCCTGCAGATACGCGTAATTTCCGTCCGATTGCGAAAGGATCATGCAGTAAACTTGATTGAGACAGCGTTTCCAACAGCTGTTTCGCCGTGACCACGGCTTCTTCTGGGGACACATAACCACGCTATGAGATGTTGTTTTATAGCGTCTCCGTAGCTATGGTGATATCTGACGCTTTCCTTTTGTTTACAGATGTAAATGAACATTTTAATACTTTGGCATCATCTATGCAAGGTAAGTACTTAGGAATAATAAAAGCATGCTCAAAACATGTACTGTAAACATATGCTTGAGCGTAGGAATGATTTCCTTGATGTTTAGGATAATGTTACATATAGTAACAGAAACGTTCTCTGCATATATATGTCTCTGTCACAAAAATAAAGGTTTATAGTGAGTATCTTTTTAATGTTCATCGTGAATTGAATGTCATTAAAAAAGCAACATGCTATTCTATAAACGGTATATACATGAAACCTTTGTTAACACCTATTGGTGACATAGTATTTAAATTAAAGATCCATTTTGCTTCACTTTGGAGTAATTTTTTATCCCAGTCACCTTTACGTATTGTAGGTAATAGGCGATCTATGCCCTGGAAAGCAAGCACTCCTGTATTGCCCGCATGCTCTTCTCTCACATGTCTTGAGACTGGTGTGTCATATAGATTTTTAATAGAACCGGTATGTTCCAACACCCTCCTTCGCAGCTATCTGCATGTTTTGCCAACGTATTTGCGTTTACAGCTACATGTAATCAGATAGATCACTCCTGCCGTTTTGCCATTCATAAATGTTTTTTGAGCAAAATGTTTGGTGTCATCACTGTTTGAAAATGTTTTGCTTGTTGCCATAAACTGGCAGGAGACCTTGCAAGAGCCACATTTGTAAGATCCTTTGTTTTGATCTGATATCCAATGACTAGTATTCTGTCCTTTATTCTGGAAGTGGCTGTGAACTATTTTATCTCCAATGTTCGGTGCTCTTTTCCATACCATGGATGGTTTGTTTTTTAGAGTGTTCATTAAATCTTCATTATTTAGAAAGATATTCCAGTGTTTTTGGATGCTGGTCCTCATCTCTCTCCATTTGGTATTTTATGTACGGACAAACCTGATGAGTTTCCCTTCACCAGTTCTGTAATTTTCCTTATTTGTTAAAAGAGAGTCCCTGTTTGTGCCTAAGGCTCGTTGGTATGCCCTTTTAGTACATTCTTGCTACATCCACGTTTAAGGAATCTGTCCCTCATAAGGTCCGCTTGTTTCTTAAACTCTGTTTTCATCAGAGCAGTTGCGTTTTAAACGTAAATATTGACCTACAGGAATTCCCCTTTTAAGAGGTTCCGGATGATGGCTATCCGATTGGAGGTAGGTATTAGTAGCCGTGTGTATTCTATATGTTGTGGTACGGATGGTGGCGTCTGCATTTTTTGAGACAGTTAGATCCAGAAAATGTATATGTGCTGATCTACTTCAGATGTAAGTTTTAAATTGTGTTCGATTCTTATTTAATGCTTTGATAACGTTTTCCAGGTGTTCGCTGGTCACCCTCCTCCATTATTAGTAGGATGTCATCGATTTATCTTTATCCAGGTCTATGAACTCAGTAAACTCCATTAGATAATCTTTGAAACACCCTTGTCTCTTTCCACCAGCTTAAGTATAGATTCTCATACATGGGGGCATAGGTAGTGCCCATAGCTGTCCCTTGGATTTGTTGATAGTATTTTCCATTAAATACAAAATAGTTGTGAGTAAGTACATATTCCAAGGAGAGTGGTGATGAATTCACTATGCTGCTGCTCTGATTTCTGTACTACTGGACATAAGAAAATGTTGAACTGCCTTTATACCACACCTCATGTGAAATAATAGTATATAGTGATTCCACATCTAAGCTGACATACAATGTATTTTCATCAAGAGTTACTCCCTTCAGTTTACATAACACATCTTTAGTGTCACGTACATATGATGGCAATGTGGTGACGTAACTTTAAGTACTTCATCCAAATAAACACTTGCTTTTTCTGTGACGTTACCATTTCCTGAAACAATAGGATCCAGTTGGCTAGAGTAGCTTTTTATTGGAGTAAATCACAAAGGCTAATACTTTGGTCCATTGTGCCGCTCATTATAGCAAATTCTTGTGCTTATCTTAGATTCCACAGATCCACTGATAGTTGTTTTATTGTGAAGGTGTGTAGATGGATAACGCAATTTCTGAACAGTTAATTAGATATCTTTCAAATAGAAAAAATGCATTGCCTACTACTTAAAAGTCTGACACTTAGTATAGCAGCATTGATACAAATTGCACTTAGTATAGCAGCATTGATACAAATTGGTTGAAAAGGTCCTATATGAGTAGACAATTACATTTGATCACGGACTCTCAGCGTAATGAAAAC